>NC_064922.1:786635104-786937604 GCF_023897955.1 Schistocerca gregaria
GTCCACATCTGCCCCCGGAAATGTCTTACAATTTAAAACCTGATTCCTAAATCTCTGTCTTACCATTATATAATCTATCTGATACCTTCTAGTATCTCCAGGATTCTTCCATGTATACAACCTTCTTTCATGATTCTTAAACCAAGTGTTAGCTATGATTGAGTTATGCTCTGTGCAAAATTCTACCAGGCGGCTTCCCCTTTCATTTCTTTGCCCCGTCCATATTCACCTACTATGTTTCCTTATCTCCCTTTTCCTACTGACGAATTCCAGTCACCCATGACTATTAAATTTTCGTCTCCCTTCACTATGTGAATAATTTCTTTTATCGCATCATACATTTCATCAATTTCTTCATCATCTGCAGAGCTAGTTGGCATATAAACGTGTACTATTGTAGTAGGCATGGGCTTTGTGTTTATCTTAGCCACAATAATGCGTTCCATATGCTGTTTGTAGTAGCTTACCCGCACTCCTATTTCTTTATTCATTAAGCCTACCCCTGCATTACCCCTATTTGATTTTGTATTTATAAACCTGTATTCACCTGACCAGAAGTCTTTTTCCTCCTGCCACCAAACATCACTAATTCCCACTATATCTAACTTTAACCTATCCATTTCCCTTTTTAAATTTTCTAACCTACCTGCCCGATTCAGGGATCTGACATTCCACATTCCGATCCGTAGAACGCCAGTTTTCTTTCTCCTGATAACGACGTCCTCCTGAGTAGTCCCCGCCCGGATATCCTAATGGGGGACTATTTTACCTCTGGAATACTTTACCCAAGAGGACGCCATCATCATTTAACCATACAGTAAAGCTGCATGCCCTCAGGAAAAATTATAACTGTAGTTTCCCCTTGCTTTCAGCCGTTCGCAGTACCAGCACAGCAAGGCCGTTTTGGTTAATGTTGCAAGGCCAGATCAGTCAATCATCCAGACTGTTGCCCCTCAGATGTTACGTCTGGTTAAAAATAGAAAGTGACTCGGACCTTGATCAGGCACGACTTCCTTTCAACTGTACGGTATATGCTACATTGCATTTAGGAACTTTTGGGTAATTGAACATGTATCAATAATTACGGATTTCTGTAGTTGTATACACAAGTTTGGATGTAGCTGTATTGCATTGATGTACGGGTGGATATTGTGTGGTATGACTCCTGTAGTTGATAGTATAATTGGTACAATGTTAACTTTATCCTGATGCCACATATCCTTGACTTCCTCAGCCAGTTGGATGTATTTTTCAATTTTCTCTCCTGTTTTCTTTTGTATATTTGTTGTATTGGGTATGGATATTCCGATTAGTTGTGTTAATTTCTTCTTTTTATTGGTGAGTATGATGTCAGGTTTGTTATATGTCGTCGTTTTATCTGTTATAATGGTTCTGTTCCAGTATAATTTGTATTCATCATTCTCCAGTACATTTTGTGGTGCATACTTGTATGTGGGAACGTATTTTTAGGCAAGCTGTTGATGTATTATTTTTGCTACATTGTCTTATCTTCTGGGGTATTCTGTATTTGCTAGTTTTGTACTTCCGCTTGTGATGTGATCTACTGTTTCTAATTGTTGTTTGCAAAGTGTGCATTATGTGTTGTGGTATTGGGATCTTTAATAATATGATTGCTGTAATATCTGGTGTTTATTGTTTGATCCTGTATTGCAATCATGAATTCTTCTGTCTCACTGTATATATTGCCTTTTCTTAGCCATGTGTTGGATGCGTCTTAAGGAATTCTATATGCTACAGCTGAATGTATGAAATGAGTGGGAATGGTTGTCCCAAAAAAACTATTGGGGATTTAGGATAACTGCTAACTTTTTAACACACTAATGCTGCACCACAGCATTATGTGGTAATATCTGCTAAAACTTTATCTTTGTAGATTCTTGTATTGAGACTAATAAGTCATTAGAATTACTACACCAGCTGTACATCTGCAACATGTTTTAAAATTCCTTTCAGCATACATCAATAAGCAGAACATCTAGAAAAATCTACTCTGACAATGGTTAACACAAACATATTTTTTTCCTATGCTGATAAATATACTGAAAAGCGCCAAGTAAGAAACGGGGTACTACAATTTGAATTGTTACACCTGACGACAAAGTTGTCCTTACTGATTGTCTGTCAATCTTGCACCCCCCCCCCCCCCCTTCAATTTTTTGGTTTACATCAGTCACCTCTATAATTGCATTCTGCCACCAAGCAAACTTCATTTTAGTTGTTATTGATTTGTGAAATACCCACAGAAGATCTGTTTTTGTTCCTCACTATAAAGAAACATTGTTTTAATCAATGAGTAAAAGACAGTTATTTTATGAATGTTATAGTTACTTTTGTACATCACTAATAAATTCCGTAAATCTCATCAGCGCTGCTCCAACCTTTTTTTTTTATTTAAAAATTGTAGGAAAGTGTAATATGCCCCCTCATCCATCATGAGTCACAACACTGTTTATAAGCCTGATCACATATATATTCATTCAATTTCGGGAAGGAATCAAAGTCACTTGTATAAACATCTGGATTCTGCAATGGATTCACGAAAGGTTCCCTGTAAGGATTCCATCACTTTCCCCAATCATGCGCAGTTACTGATGCATGTAACTGTGCAGTAAACAAAATCTTCATAATAGTCTTCCTTCCTGTTTCTACTGGATACATAACTATATTTTCTGCTGTCAAAGCAGACATCAACAAAGACAACACCCTTCAAACAAAAATACACTGAGAGGAGGTCCTTTTCTGCTCTTGCACACCGGTTTGCACCCATTCTGCAATGTGCAGCCAAGTTAGAATTTTTCCTTTGGTAGTGCAGATGAGGAAAAGCAATCCATTGATTTTCACATATTCTGAAGTGTTTGTTGACTCTTACCGGTTTCACCCTGATCACAATGAAGTATAGAAAGTTATAACTTTGTTGTGGTGCTGTATGACACTAACACCCTAAGGGCTGTACTTTTCTTTTAAGTGACTTACAGCTGACTACAGCAGCATGTATCTTGTGCAGGTAACAGGAAGCTGTGCTGCCATCCATAATAAAACAATTTTTCTGCTACCTCTGTTGGACTTGTCTTATTTTTATTGTAATTTTCATAAACTAGAATGTAATTTTACACGTATCAGGCTTGGTAGTATACAATAATCTTATTTTAAACATATACTGTTGACATTTCATCTGTAACTTACTTCTGAAAAACAGGACTGAGAATGTGGCACCTATCAGCAGGCCTCCACCTGAAGAAAAAATTGTCACTTATTGCATTAATGTGAGATATGGAGCATTATAATTTATTACCTCACAGTCTATGTATTATTTGCACAGTCCAAGGTGACACCTGGTATGCTGGCAGTTACAAGTGACTAAATGGTAGAATATTTTACATCCACTTCCATCAGCTACCTCGTGTCAACTTGGACTACATGAATACTGTCACTAAGAAACATTATTCCAGATCATCGAAGTAGTTTTCATCACTCCATGGCTCAGCAGAATTACCATTAAAATTGAACATATTATTTTATATATTAACAGCTTCAAATACAAATGCTTTCCTACGAACAATTAGTACATTACACTCAAGAATACTACCAAACAGTATAAGCCATCTCCACAAATGAGATGCACTCAATTTTTAATATAGGCTACATCAAACAGAAATGAACAACACCAATTTCAGAAACAATTTGAAGGCACAAAGTACACAAGAAACATTACATGTTTATAAGACTCTTAAAATAACTTACTTACCAAATAATTACCAAACAATTAGTGAAAAACACTGGAGTAACGTCTAACATTTACAGAAAATTATTTCTGAAACCTTTCATATCACTTTGCTGATTCACAATCAAACTGTGAACTTCCAACCTAACCTAGACCTCAGGTTAAACTAAAGATAAGTGTCACCACAGCCTACGTTCCAAGAACTAACTCAGAGACAAACTAATCAGTATCAGTGTTCTGTTCGCACATATATGACATCACACAGCACACCATGACATTACTGAAATGAAGCTAGCACCAGATATCAATAGATTTAGTTGATTCAAGAAAACCTGGAGGTGTGGGTGCTAGAACTACTGAACCAGGTTATGGATCTGCCAAAACATTTCATGAGATGGAAGTGTTACTGGGTGGTAGAGTGGAGTGGGGGCAGGGTGGGCTTGGGGAGAGGGGGGGCAACTTATTCAAGACTCCACTGGCAGACAGACAAAATGAGGCATGTCATAGCACATTACTTTACGTGCTTGTGAGACACTTGAGGAATCACTGACAGTCAGAACCTGTCATGGTTGTTTACTGCTGTGAACATTTTTTTTTTTTTGTGAATTTTGTGTGTCACACACATTTTTGCTATTCCATGGTATTTAAAAACTGGAAAGTGTCCTAAATGTGATCTGATGTAAAACAAGCTGAAAGTGTAAAAACATAAGTTTCTGAAGAAAAATTTATTTCTTCTGCAGTAAAAACGTAATTGCGATTGGTGACAATAATGTAATGAGGTGAAAGAAGGAAGTCATTACATATTCAGTCTTTTAAAAACTGAGGCAAATTACAGGCTGGTTCCATAAATATTAATAGCAAGCTGTAACCCACCATAGGGAATAGTAATTATCTAAATACTGTACACTATTATGCAAGACAGTGGAACCTTTTCACACTTATTAAAACATTCTTGGCTGTTATGCCACATATAAATTTCTTATTGAAACCCAATGTTTCATCCCCTTCTACAGAGAGGTCATTCAAAAGGGGGAGGGGGGGGGGGGGTTGTAGCTCTTTCGAAGGTGTGCTGCACTACCTGGCTCATAACTGATGGGGCCTAAACACTGGGTTTTAATAAGAAATTCATGTGTCCACAGCACAATAACCTAGAATATTCTAATAAGGTAACATTTCTCACCATAAAAGTTTGCATTTTACAACTGGATCTTTTCAATTAAGATGGATTAAGGCATTTGACCTCACGTTTTAGACATAGCAAAACAATATCTACAGAGAGTAATAAGAATTTGTATTCAAGAAAAAATGATAATATTTTGCAGTTGACTGTCAGTAGCATGCAGAACATTGTCTTATACATTGTCATTTGAGAAATGAGTGTAAAAATGACGTCAGATGGAGGCTTGCTGTTAAATACGTTCAAGGATATGGGTAATACCATCACGGCATGTTGACACTCCAATTATGTTCACGGTCCCATTTATAAATAGACATAACTTTAGAAATGTGTCCATTATTACAACGCTATGGGAAACTATAACAGCGCCGCTTGACAACTCTTACATTTTTTATCTCGATCCTCTCTCCCATTTCGGCCTCCCGCAATATAAATGGGGACATATGAACGAAATTTATCTAAGGGGTTATAAAAATAAAATTACAGTTAGTGCTCTTTTTCTCACAAACACAACCTCCTGAAGACTTTTAGTAACTAACTTCGGCAATTTTTTCTTGTTTCTTACACCAAACAGATCTTAGGATAGTTCCATATTTCAACAGACTAATGAGAAATGCTGCATAGTAGAGCCCTCACGTAATCAAATAATGAACAGTTAAGATTACAGGCTTACAAGGTACAACAGTATTACAAACGCATTGCCTATTTATCACTTCGGGCCAAAGCTCTGTCTACAGCACTGACGAACCATTACAATCACCACACCATCTGCGTCCGTGAAAACGTAGTGCCAGTGTCATCTTCCCGCTATCCTATCCACTAACAGTCAATTCCCAAATTAACCTCCGCTTTGACCTCATACCTGCCAATAAATCCCCTTCTTATACTATATTTTAACAACCTAAAAATGGGATGACTGTCTGTTTGTCTCGTCTTATAAATCCAGCGAATCCAAATCAGACCCCTGAAATTAGCTGAAGTGTTCTAATAAATCTTACCAACAAATAAAAATACGAAAGACCGGCTACCAAGCAAGTACATAGGAAAGCTTAAAATATAGACCGGAAGTAATTACAATTGGTAAAAAAAGAATGTTCAGATTTTGCTACGACTTACCCAGTTTCAGCATAGAATCCGTAAGACACTTATCCCATTTCTTTCCTAATTCATCTTCAGACAGCACAGGCGTGGACATCTTGTGGTTGCAACTGCAAAGTTAACCCGATAATCACAAGTCAATGGTCTTACATCCCAGATACACTCACATATTTATCTACGGACTGCGATGGAACTTCTGTAAATTTGTCTCACATTTTAAGTGCCTGAAGAAATGAAATGAAAAACAAAGTAAAAAAGATAATACAGACGATGTAATTTAAAACGGAGCAAATAAAAGAAAAAATACACACACACGCACAATTCCTTGGAGCTTCTGAATAGTCGCAGGTCGCGAACGGCAGACACTTAAGTACTTGTCACAATCAAATAATAGGGCTTTTAAAACCAAAAAGCGAATCGTGCTTGCAATCTAGCGATAGCAAATTAATTTGCCTTACACTGTCCGCAGCACACCACTGAAACAAAGAAACATTCTAAAAATGGTGGTATTTTCGAGATGAAATTTCTTGGACTGTACAATCGAAAACTAGTTACACCATAAGCTAGGTGTCACTGCACTCTAAATTTAGCAATTATTACAGTTTTTAAGTCATAGGATTATATTGTTGCAGCATTTAACTGTAAGAAATAGGTCGCATGTGAGTAAATTAATTAAAATGTGTATCTAATCTAGACATCGATAGCAACTGTACGAACGTGGTATCTACATAATAATCCTGATGATCTTTGTCATGTTTTGTTTTGATGATATTTTGAGAGGCACTTCAAATAGGTGGCTGTCGCAGGTGAGAGAGAGATTGTAAACATGTTTCGCTCACCTTCTATTGACAAACAAGCTGATTTGACTGGGATATCACTTGATGGCGATCTTGAAAACTGTCAGAAATCTTCTGGAGGGTCAACGCTCCAGGTATGTGCAGTGACATCATTGAAATCATTTAATTCATAATTGCGAAGATGTTATTCTACACAGAACGGCAATTTTACTAACATATTTTGAAGTGTGCCCACTTGTCTAGAGTACCAGTACTTTGACATTGTTTCTGTGGGAATTATTTATTGTGTTTAGATAAATGCTAGTAGCCACAGCCGTTAAAGTTTGTAATATGAATTGTCAGGCATCTGTAGTTGGTGATTTGTTTGTCACAGCCAGTTTCACTGCATTGAATATCGGTTTGGTGCTAAGAACGATGGGGCCGTTATGGTGTGGTAATATGACAGTTTTCACCTGAGGATGCTGTTTTAATGCTGCGAAACTGGTTGTGACAGTAAAGAAATCACCGATTTCATCTATCTTTGGGTTAATTTTACTTTAGTTCTTCATATCATGTTTAGACTCTTTAACTGATGCTGGTTAATGTTACTTGGTTGATTCAAGGGAGGGGACCAAACAGCGAGGAAATCAGTCCCATCGGATTAGGGAAGGAAGTCGGCCGTGCACTTTCAAAGGAATCATTCCGACATTTGCCTCAAGCGATTTAGGGAAATCACGGAAAACATAAATCAGTTTGGCCGGACGCGGATTTGAACCGTTGTCTTCCGAGATGAGAGTCCAGTGTGCTGACCACTTCTGTTTAAAAGTTTATACTTCATAGATGAACTGGAGAATAAGTGTGAAACAAAGCAGGGGGTTGTAGATGCTGAACACCATTTTCAGATGTTCCACTTCAGGCCCAGATTAATTCAGTCTCCACATTACAAGTGATATATATGTTAATGTCAGAGGCGTTGAGAAACAGCCGAAAACGTCAAAACTAAACAAGGCTTTAGGGCCATATGAAATACTTTGAAGATTGTATACAACATATGATGCTGAATGATCCCCTTTCAACCATAGCGTACAGTAGAGTCGTCGAACTAAGGACTGTGCGCATTGATTGAAGGGAGAGAGAGAAAGAAAGAAAATAAAACGCAGGTAAAGACCGACTTTAAGAAGAGAAGCAGAAGGAATCGTCCAATATCATTGTCATCCATTGACTGTAAATCTTAGAACATATTCTGAGCTCAAACATAATGATGCATCGCGAACATAATGATCGTTCATGCTAATCAGCATGTATTGCGAGAATATGTTATGCGAAACGAAGCTGGAAATTTTTTCCACGACGTCTTGAAAGCCATGGATCAAGGTAAATCAGAAGGATGAAAATTATATTGTCTATCGTCATTTGTGTCGGCGCCAGACCACTGCTTAGTAGTGAAACTACAATCTTACGCGACGTAAGCGAAACTTGTGACCAAGAAGAACAGCAACTGCTGCGTAGTAGGTGTTATAACAAAAACATGGCAGTAACAAAGAAATGCTAAATGAAACACGGTTGGCCGTCAAGAGAGCATCCCAGATGATGGAATTGTTATCAACTAGTATCCGAAAGATTCCTCAGAAGTGTATTATAAACAAGCTGTGAATGCTTGTGGAATATCGCCTCAGGTGTGCGACAGGATTCGTGATTTCCTATTAGAAAGGTCACAGTTCGTAGTAAAACAGAAGTAATATCCGGCGTTCCCCAAGGAAGTGTTATAGGCCCTCTATTGTCCCTGATCTATATTAACGACATAGGAGACAATCTCAGTAACCGTCTTAGATTGTTTGCAGATGATGCTATCATTTACCGTCTTGTAAAATCATCAGATGACCAAAACGAATCTCAAAATGGATTTAGATAAGATACCTGTATGGTGCGAAAAGTAGCAATTGACCCTGAATACAGGACAGAGTGAAGTTATTCGCATGAGTACTAAAAGAAAGCCGCTAAATTACGATTACACGATAAGTCACACAAATCTGAAGGCTGTAAATTCAACTAGATACCTAGGGATTACAGTTACAATTAACCTAAATTGAAATGATCGCATAGAAAATGTTGTGCATAGAGCAGACCAAAGAATGCGATTTAGAAGACCCGGAAGATGCAACAGGTCTACTAAAGAGACAAGTTACACTACGGTTGTCCACCCTATTCTGGAGTATTGCTGTGCGGTGTGGGATCCGCATCAAGAGGGACTGACAGAAGACAACGAAAAAGTTCAGAGAAGGACAGCTCGTTTCCTATTATAGCGAGATAGAGGAGATATGCCACGACATGATATGCGAATTGGAGTGGTAATTATTAACACAAAGGCGTTTTTCGTTCTTATGAAATTTCAATCGCCGGTTTCCTCCTCCGATCTCGAAAACGTTCTGTTGGCATCCACCTACATAGGGAGAAATGAACATCACGATAAAATACGTGAAATCAGAGCTCGCACAGAAAAATTTAAGTGCTCGTTCTTCCCACGCGCCGTTCAAGAGTGGAACGGTAGAGACAGCTTGAAGATGGTTCGTTGAACCATCTACCAGACACTTTATTGTGAATAGCAGAATAATCACGTAGGTGTAGAACGTGCACGAACATCCTCTCATATCTTGATAAAATTTCAGATTGGTGCAAAATTTAGCAGCTGTTTGGATGTTTAGAAATTTAAAAAATGTGCGCTTCACAAAACGCAGTACCGTAGTGTCCTATGGATGCATCGTTAGGTCAATACGGAAGTTTCCGATTCCGTCCGTCTTTCATCCCTTACGTCATCAAGACATGATAACCGCTCTTTCCAGCGTATGATGATCGTGACGTCACTAAATGCAGAATCAGAATTCTTATTATCCCATAACATAGAAAGTCAAATCACAGATCCAATGTACTGGGGACTCGTCAACATTACATCACAATCACAATTTGTATATACCAACGCTCCAGTTTACATGTATTACAAAGTAATATATAACAACAGCGTTTATGTTGTGAATATATTTTTACAATCATTTATTTGACACAAAACTGGTAAGCTTAATTTACAGGTGATGTTTCCTTGCTCAGACTTCCGCATCATCATTCATAAATTCTTCTACGGGGTAATAACATTTCTCCACTAATAACTTGTGCAGCTTTGGAGAAAGATATGAACGTTGCAAAATATTTCACCCGAGCAATAAAATGAAACAAACAGCTCAACCACGATAAATGGGAGGTCGAGGTCAGAGACAAGCCAAATATACAATAATAAGAATTACGTCACAATTCCGAAACTAACAAAACCTAAAGAAATAAGTAGGTACGAAAACGTCGGAAATAGACAGAACAAAAATAAGGGCCAATCCAAGTGAAGTAATCCAATAAAAATTAAGTTTGTTGTTTGACTAGTTTTAAATATTTAGATTTTTTGTTTATGATTATCCCTGTAATTGAGATGTTCAGAACAGTTTTTTTTTTTTTTAATTATATTGCACTGTTACTAAATGGTGGCCACTTTTATCTGTAAGTGCATGACTGTTTTGCAATACGGAGACATTAGCATTAATTTGAATATCTTTGCACTGGCTTAACTTACACCATTGCATTGTTCTTAAAAAAAAGTCTCCTCTGCACCATTGTTTTTTAGCCAATATACCCTAAATTCAAAAATAGTCAGTCAAAATGACGTCCAAAATTCGATACTGAAAATCTAGAAAATCCACGTTCCATACCTAAAAATAACATACAAGGAGTGATTTATCGGAGTGTAAATCTTTTTCCTCCTGTTAGATATCATAAATGACTAGCATTATAAAGAGCAAGAATGCTGACAAACTTCCTTAATTTCTTATAAATTTTTGAAATTTTAAAATCTTCCTTTTTTTATTAAGTTTGGGGATAGTTATCTGTGGTGGGACCAAATATAAAAATCTGATTTTTGCATATTTTGTACATCTATATTCATTGGTATTCAAACTTCATAACTAGTACATTTCTTTAATGATGTTCTTGGGCGAGCAGAATGGCAAAAATGCACAAAAACATCATTATTTTCCGAACTTATTCTTTCAACCTGTGCAAGCTATCGTTGTCCATCACACACACATGCAACTATGTTATTTAATGTTTAAGGCAGAGATATAATTTTACTGATACAATGATTCTCATAAATTTTGGTTTCTGATGTTACATAAAGTCGAACTAAGTTTCTGGCAATGCCAAGCAATTTGTGGAATTGACTTGCACCTTTTATTACTGTACAGTTTTTGAATATGGCATAAATTGTTATTTTCAAATGAAGAACTACCTCTTATTTCTTGATGAGAAAGTAGGTGGTGCCTTTAATATTATTCTTACAAAAGGCCTACATGTCCTCTAGTGTAAGAATTTGGTCTATAGCCATTCTTTGTAGTCTTGCTTTACTCACTTCACATTGTGTTGTACTTCCTATTCCATTGCAAGCATTTTTTACCATGGCAAGAGGAAAAAAAGTGCCAATTGGCCTCCAACCTGAAACCTGCTTCGTGCTTGCAAAGATTTGTAAATTCTTTTTGTTATCGCATTGACTACCACTTCCATCTGAAATGTATATGAGTTTTTCAACCTTGGGCAACTCTTTTATGTAATTTGTTACATATTTTTGAAACACGTAGCCAACCAAAGTGTTGTGATACAAGAAGTTGCTTAAAATGCAAATTGAAGAACTGCAAAAATTCATTTTTGAACTATGGAACAAATAGATAGAGTGACCCAGTGTTGTTTTTGTTGTTGTTGTCGTGGTCTTCAGTCCTGAGATTGGTTTGATGCAGCTCTCCATGCTACTCTATCCTGTGCAAGCTGCTTCATCTCCCAGTATTTACTGCAACCTACATCCTTCTGAATCTGTTTAGGGTATTCATCTCTTGGTCTCCCTCTACGATTTTTATCCTCCATGCTGTCCACTGATACTAAATTGGTGATCCCTTGATGCCTCAGAATATGTGCTACCAACCGATCCCTTTTTCTAGTCAAGTTGTGCCACAAATTTCTCTCCAATTCTATTCAATACCAAGTTTTCAGAAAATTGGGTAGGACTATACATTATGTTTGACAAAGTTGAGCTTTTTTGTCCTTCAGAATCTTGCTCTGGATTTTAGAAACGCAGTGGTGACTGAGATTTTCTTTGCTATCAGTTAAAGATTCGAAGTACTATTCCTGAGATTTGACCACTGTTGTCATTTCAACCCTTTTGGTTGTGACCCCCTGTTTGAAGGTAATATTGAGGGCCATCTCCTTCTCAGATTTGTTAAACAAAGCAAGAGCTGTTTTTTTTTTTTTTTCACCAGGGCATTTATCACACAAACTCATCATGCAGTCATAATTGGTAGTGTTATGGACCATTAAATCTAGTAACTCTTTGTAAATAACACCAATGAGCTTTGCACCCTCAATCATCAGTTTGACATTTTGGTGATATAAACAAACACATATCACTTGTGAGGGGCCGGCCAAAATACACCACTTAGGGTGAAGGTCACGAAATTTTGACTTCCACTTCTTCATTCAGGATGAGCATTTTTGAAAGCTACATGAAGTTCATTTAAACTTAACAGCATTGGTTGTTTCTGCTTTGTTACTTTAACTCCATATATAACAACTCTTTTGCTACTTGGGTACATTCTAAATAATAATAATAAAAAAAAACACCACCAGCTGGAAGATTTTCAATTGTTTCTTCAATTGTACCTACTCCTTTCCTCTTTCTTAAAACTGGTAGAATGCATTGCTCTTCCACTAATTTTTGGGTTAGTCTAACCAAACAATCAGAAAAGTTGAAGTCATGAGTTATTTTTTCTCTCGACTATGAGTTAAGGAGCAAACTCAAAAATTGTAACTTTTTTCACTTTAAGTGTAACTGAACACGCACTTTTTAATTTCTCGATTAAGCTCACATATTCAGTGTTGGATGATTCTGGAGACTAGTTTTCTTCTTTTTTAGAAATACTGTTGGTATCTGCATTATTAAGGCATGATTTTAGGTCGTCTGTAATTTTGCCTGAAATTCATTGTGCCTTGCTTTTCTTTTTCCGCTACTCAGTTTTCTTATTTTTGAAGCAAGAGACACATGTAAATTAGAACAAGCAATATATATTGTTGCAGTTTCTGTTGGTAGCACTGAGTGCTGATTACATCAGCATTTCCCCTCGCACATCTCCGCCCAACCCCTCTGCACAGTGCTTTCGGACTTCTTCTTTAGTACCACATATGTTTGCTTCACACAGTCGGAGAGAAAGATTGGACATGATGGAAACTCAAAAAGTACTAAGACTCCTTCACACAGTAGAAGTAAAATTATGTTATATTACAATTTCAAAAGAATAATTCAAATACTTGCTGAAAATTGTGAAAAAATGTGTAATATAATGTCAGAATTCGATATTGCAATTTTGATATCAATATATCAGGTGAAAAAATGTCACCGATATATATATATATATGGATATTTTTTGGAATAATTATCAATATACTGATATTTTACCAGTAGCTCATATCAGATTTGTCCAGAACACTTCATAGTATGTTCTACAACAAATTGATCTCAAGGATATTGGTTTGTAGTTTTGTGGATCACTTCTACTACTCTTCTGGTAAATGGGTGTAACCTGTGCTGTCTTCCAATTGGTGGGCACGGTTTTTTGTTTTAGGTATCTGCGATAGATTATTGTTAGAAGAGGGGGTAACTCAGCCGCAAATTCATTATAGGCCTAGTACAGTTGTATTTAGTCATAGTTTTGTTCCTGTCATATGTCTAAGTCCCCATACTAGAGCAGCTTGTCAGTCGTGGCATCAACCATACAGTTTGCATACACAGAGTGACATAAGTTGTGGGATAGTGATATGCACAGATGTAGAGGGTGATAGTACAGTGTACACAAACTACAAAAGGGCATTCCATTGGCTGAGCTGTCATTTGTACTCAGGTGATTCACGCAAAAAGATTTGAGGTGTGCTTATTGTCACACAGCAGGAATTAACAGACTTTGAATTGAGAATATTAGTTTGAGCTAGATGCATGGGACATTTCATTGTGGAAATTGTTAGGGAATTCAATATTTTGAGATTCACAATGCCAAAAGTGTGCCGAGAATACCAAATTTCAAGCATTACCTCTCACCATGTACAACGCAGTGGCCAGTGGCCATCATTTAACGACCAAGAGCAATTGTGATCGTGTAGAGTTGTCACTGTTCTCAGACAAGTAACACTGCATGAAATAACTGCAGAAATCAATCTGGGTTGTATGACGAACACACCTGTTAGGACAGTGTTGTGAGATTTCTTGTTAATGGGGTACAGCAGCAGACGACAAATGTGAGTGCCTTTGCTAACAGCATAACATTGCCACCAGCACCTCTCCTGGGTTCGTGACCATAGTGGTTGGACCCTAGATGACTGGAAAACTGTGGTCTAGTCAGATGAGTCCCAATATCAGTTGGTAAGATCTGACGGTAGGATTCAAATGTGGCGCAGACCCACGAAGCCACGGACCCAAGTTGTCGACAAGGCACTGTACAAGCTCCGTAATGGTGTGGGCTATGTTTATGCGGAGTGGACTGGGTTCTCTCGTCCAACTGAGCCGGCCATTGAGAAATTGTTATGTTCGACTACTTGGGGACCATTTGCAGCCATTCATGAGCTTCATGTTCCCAAACAATGATGGAATTTTTATGGAGGATAAAACACTGTGTCACAGTTGTTTGTGACTGGTTTAAAGAACATTCTGCCCAATTTTTGTGAATGATTTGGCCACCCAGATTGCCCAATATGTATTCCATTGAACATTTATGGGACATAATCGAGAGGTCAGTTCATGCACAAAATCCTGCACTGGCAACACTTTCCCCATTGTTGGTGACTATAGTAGCACCATGGCTCAGTGTTCTTGCAGGAGACTTGGTGAGTCAACATCATGCCAAGCTGTTGCACTACACTGGGCAGAAGAGGTCTGACATGATATTAGGAGCAGGTATCCCATGACTTTTGTCACCACAGTGTATATCAACACAGGCCAGTGGCTCCTAGTACAGTGGAACTGATGGACCATCCATTCTATGCCTGCTACAAGCTGATGAACTGCCTGTGGAGTGAATCAACCTGTGATAGCCACCTACACGACATACTTTTTTTTTACTTTGCATATAATTTAACTCATATTCTTCTTGCTTTCAGGCATAATTTACATAGCTGCTACTACTTTAAAATATGTTCATTTTTATACATAATCAGTTCGTGCGTTTTTATGCTCAGAAGCTACCTATTACTCTACATTTTCTCACAGTGGTTAACTAAATATGATTTTTATATATAACTGTTTTTAACTTTGCTTTCTGACATTTATTTACTGTTGCTAAATATTTGCTCTTTTAGGAACTATCATTGTATCTCCCACCAGTGCTGTCAATGTCAAGATTTGTAACTTTCGCCAATTATTTATCATGTATATTTTTAATGTCAAGCTGAAACCTGCTATCTTTTTCAAATGAAATAAAATTTGTCCAAAACTGTGAATTCTAATTCCAGAGTTCAAAACATGATCATCTCTTAGTTTCTATTCTTTCAAATGCATCTGTCAGCAGTAATGCAATTTTGAAGCTTGCTGTTTCTCTTCTGCTAAGTAATATAGATTTATGACTGGGTACTACAGTGCTATAGTTTTGTACTTGACATGGCCAAACTTTGGCATGTAATAGTTTAGTGTCAATAGTTTCTGAAGAATGCTAAATTATTTTGGCTGAAACCTAGGTAAAGATTGGTTTCTATTTGCAACTGAGGCTGATGTGTTATATGTTTAATTATCACAGTTGCTGACGGGGCTGCGCAATGTTAAAAATTCTTAAAATGCAATTTGGCTTCTGAACAGACTTTCTTTCTCTTTGTGATTTTTAATATGTGACTGTGTGTAAAATTAAGGGTTAAATTGTTTGCTGTGTACCAGCTATAAGCCTGTTCTGCCACTATCCTGGCTGTGACTGGTATGGAAGTGTACGTCAATACATGCACACCACATATAATGTTAATGCAGAAGCTTAATGCTCTGCTCCAACGCCCCCACCTCTTGTGGTGCAGATCGTGCTATTCTTATTTTTATTTATCAGGTCCTGCTCTCACCCCGACTGGACTATATTTGCCAGGTGTATGGCTGGACCAAGCCTTTGGCTTTGAAATTTCTAAACCCTGCCCATCATCATGGAGTTTGTCTGCCCACTGATGCCTTCTAGACTAGTCCTATAAAGAGTCTTCTTGCCAAAGCAGGATCTTACCTCTTCAGTTCTGCTGTTACCTATGTAATCACCATTTGAAAATTCCCTGAGCATCCAAACTGTGCCATTCTTTTTGCATACGAGGGCCATCAACCTCCTGATACCTGCCATCAGGTGGGATTACTGAATGCACCTCACAGTCTTTTGCCAGTATCTTTGCCTCTCCTCTCTGGAATCGCTCCCCATGTTTTGTTGTGCGTCTCCCCCCCACCCCTCCCTGCTCCCTCCCCCATGGTTGGTGCTCAAGCCATGCGTTGGAATCTATTTCAAGGTCCTGAAGTCTCTGTTGCCCCTTGAACTTACATATCTGTTACATTCTGTTCCTGATGACTCTCAGGATGTTGCCCTCTTCTAGACTTACATCTCTAAAACCGTGAATAAAATAGAAATGCTCTTGCATCCCTTGGTGGTCAGGAACAACATTTGTTGCCAGGAATATGTGATGTTTCTACATGGAGTTAATAGTCATTAACAAAGCTAGCTCTCTCTCTCTCTCTCTCTCTCTCTCTCTCTCTCTCTCTCTCTCTCTCTCTCTCTCTCTCTCTCTCTCTCTCTCCCTCTCCCCCCCTCTCCCTCTCTTTTTTTAATAGGCCTCCTTTGAACGTGTTTTAATATGTGATGACTCAATGTGGGGATTGGTGTTATTACCCTGTGGTCCCTGCTATTCATGGTCCCATCACTAATTTTAGTCATACTGGCTGCTCAGCTATCTTTCTCTTTAGGCTGGAGGGCTGATTACTCACCCCCATTCGCTTTGCTGATGCCACGTGCAGATTTGTGTGTGCCTACTCAGATACAGAATGGCGTCTAGTTTTTCTACTTCTCCCTCTAATAAACTCTGCACTATCGAGGTAACTATTGCTGTATGGTGCTCTTCCTTCCATTCCTCCCAGAAGGAACCCATTGTCCTATGTTTCCTGTGCACTGGCCATGTGTGGCTGACCCATAGTTTTGTATTATGTAGTGATTCACCCCCACATTGTAGTTGTGGAGCTGTTAAGACAGTAGCTTATATCCTGGAGAAATGCTCTTTTCTTCTGGCTGTCGATACTAAGCATGGTCATCTGAATTCCTTGCCTCAAGTGTTGGCAAATGACGTACAGATAGTTAAACTGGTTCTCTGTTTTCTCCATAAAAGTGGTTTTTATTTTTAGATAAAAGGTTTTAAACTACCTTTGAACTACCTTTGGGCAAAAGATGGGATGGTTGGGGTTGTGGTATCTCCCACTGCATGCTGGGTCTATGGGATTCCCAGTCCTGCCTCCATTACCATCTCACTCTTTCATCCCTCGCTTACTATGTTTTAATTACTTTTAGGTGTGGTTTGTGTCCCCTTCGATTGAAGCCTGTTTTCTATTTCAGAGGTAGCATTCTGTTAAATAAGGGGACTGCTCTTTATGTCTTTAGTACACTGGAGCAGAGGTGGGACACCTGTGCGTGGGGCAACTCCCATCTTGTGCAGAGCCCCGGGGACACCCACCAGCTGCATTACCTATTTCTCTCATCTTTATTATTATTACTATTACTATTACTATTATTATTATTTTTTCTTTCTTATCTCAGACGTTATGTTTGGTTAGAAGTAGAAAGTGACGCCGACCTTGATCAAGCGTGACTTCCTTCTAACTGTACGGTATATGTTATATTGCATTTAGGAACTTTCGGGTAATTGAACATGTATCAATAATTACGGATTTCTGTAATTGTATATTTAAGTTTGGATGTAGCTGTATTGCATTGATGTACTGGTGGATATTGTGTGGTATGACTCCTGTAGTTGATAGTATAATTGGTACAATGTTAACTTTATCCTGATGCCACATATCCTTGACTTCCTCAGCCAGTTGGATGTATTTTTCAATTTTCTCTCCTGTTTTCTTTTGTATATTTGTTGTATTGGGTATGGATATTCCGATTAGTTGTGTTAATTTCTTCTTTTTATTGGTGAGTATGATGTCAGGTTTGTTATGTGGTGTTATTTTATCTGTTATAATGGTTCTGTTCCAGTATAATTTGTATTCATCATTCTCCAGTACATTTTGTGGTGCATACTTGTATGTGGGAACGTGTTGTTTTATAAGTTTATGTTGTAAGGCAAGCTGTTGATGATGTATTATTTTTGCTACATTGTCATGTCTTCTGGGGTATTCTGTATTTGCTAGTATTGTACATCCGCTTGTGATGTGATCTACTTTTTTTATTTGTTGTTTGCAAAGTCTGCATTTATCTGTTGTGGTATTGGGATCTTTAATAATATGCTTGCTGTAATATCTGGTGTTTATTGTTTGATCCTGTATTGCAATCATGAATCTTTCCGTCTCACTGTATATATTGCCTTTTCTTAGCCATGTGTTGGATGCATCTTGATCGATGTGTGGCTGTGTTAGATGGTACTGGTGCTTGCCATGTAGTGTTTTCTTTTTCCAATTTACTTTCTTCGTATCTGTTGATGTTATGTGATCTAAAGGGTTGTAGAAGTGGTTATGAAATTGCAGTGGTGTAGCCGATGTATTTATATGAGTGATTGCTGTGTGTATTTTGCTAGTTTCTGCTCGTTCTAGAAAGAATTTTCTTAAATTGTCTACCTGTCCATAATGTAGGTTTTTTTATGTCGATAAATCCCCTTCCTCCTTCCTTTCTACTTAATGTGAATCTTTCTGTTGCTGAATGTATGTGATGTATTCTATATTTGTGGCATTGTGATCGTGTAAGTGTATTGAATGCTTCTAGGTCTGTGTTACTCCATTTAACTACTCCAAATGAGTAGGTCAATATTGGTATAGCATAAGTATTTATAGCTTTTGTTTTGTTTCTTGCTGTCAATTCTGTATTTTTGTTAGTCTTTGTCTATATTTTTCTTTTAGTTCTTCTTTAATATTTGTATTATCTATTCCTATTTTTTGTCTGTATCCTAGATATTTATAGGCATCTGTTTTTTCCATCGCTTCTATGCAGTCGCTGTGGTTATCCAATATGTAATCTTCTTGTCTAGTGTGTTTTCCCTTGACCATGCTATTTTTCTTACATTTGTCTGTTCCAAAAGCCATATTTATATCATTGCTGAATACTTCTGTTATCTTTAATAATTGGCTGAGTTGTTGATTTGTTGCTGCCAGTAGTTTTAAATATAATGAAGCAAAATGGCCTTTGTACTTCCGCCTCGACTGACACATCTGCCCGAACTCTTTGCCTTTACAAATGTCTGCTTTTGTGTGTGTGTGTGTGTGTGTGTGTGTGTGTGTGTGTGGTGTGTGTGTGTGTGTGTGTGTGTGTGTGTGTGTGCGCGCGCGCGCGGAGTGTACACCTGTCGTTTTTTCCCCCTAAGGTAAGTCTTTCTGCTCCCAGGATTGGAATGACTCCTTACCCTCTCCCTTAAAACCCACATCCTTTCGTCTTTCCCTCTCCTTCCCTCTTCCCTGAAGAAGCAACCTTTGGTTGCGAAAGCTAGAATTTTGTGTGTATGTTTGTGTGTATATCGACCTGCCAGCGCTTTTGTTTGGTAAGTCCCATCATCTTTGTTTTTAGATATATTTTTCCCACGTGGAATGTTTCCCTCTATTATATATCATTAATTTGTTAAATAATTTAGTTAGATGTGAATGTGTTGAGGTGAACTTCTTTAGCCAGAAATTTGCTATTTTATCTTTTCCAGAGGCTTTCCAATTGTGATTAGAATTAATTGCTTTGGTGACTTCATGTTGCAAAATTATCACTTCAGGCATTTGTGGTATCATCTTGTATGTGTCTGTTTCTGTTTCTGTTTCTATCCACCGTGCATACCTGCTATGTTGTACCGGGTTTGACCATATGTTGCTCCAGAAGTGCTCCATGTCTGTTATGTTTGGTGGATTGTCTATTTTAATGTGTGTGTTATCTATTGTCTGGTAAAATTTCTTTTGGTTTGTGTTGAATGTTTGGTTTTGTTTCCTTCTATTTTCACTTTTTTTGTATCTTCTAAGTCATTTGGCCAATGCTTGTAATTTCTGCTTCTTTTCATCTAATTGCTCTATCGTTTCTTGTTGTGAGATTTTACCTAACCTTTTTCGTTTTTTTTTTTTTCCTGGCATTTGATATCTTATAAATTGTGTTAGCTGTCCAATGTCTTTTCTCAGTTTTTCTATTCTGATCTGTAGCCTGTGTTGCCATGGTGGTTTTGTGGGTTTCTTCTGTGTGTTGATTGGTTCTGATCTCTGCCTAGTGTGTATATTTAGTGTAGTGAGTGCTCCTATATAAACCAGTAGTTGTAACTCTTCCATAGTTGTGTTTTCATTTATTTTGTTGTGTATGATTGTGTTGATAGTTTTTATTGTTGTTTCGACTTGTGGGTTATTTGGCGGTCTATGCAAGAATGGTCTAATGTCTGTATTTGTGTCTTTGTATTCTATATATGCCAGCTGAAATTTTTCTTCTATATCTAACATGTGTGTCACTTCGTGTTCTATTTGTACTTGTTCTGGTGGCAGTCTTAAGATTTCGTTTTCCTCTGATTGTTTAATTGATGTGTGTTGTTCTTTATTTGTTTGCTCTGGGATGTTTGAGTCCATTACTGTATTTTCTTCTTCTGATTGCACATTATTTTGTTCCAGTATTTGTTGTACTTGTTGTTTGATGTTTTCTAATTCTGAGTGGGGTGTCCTGTTGTTTTTGATTATTACACAGATATGATCAGCTAGTAGTTGTCCTGTTAAAAATTTTAACTCTGGGTTTCTGGTAATAAATGTTGTGTATACTTGTGATCTGTATCCAGTTGTGTTGGTTCCTAGGTTTGTTGCTTGGTAATAACAGAACATGAGGTGTCGATTAACTTCATCTGACCATCTCATCCTCTGTCTTTGTTTTCCTTCTAGGGTGGTTGCAGGAAGCATATCCTGCAAAACACCTCTATTTGGGTTTAAATAATTTATTATTATTATTATTATTATTATTATTATTATTATTATTATTATTATTATTATTATTATTATTGAGGGCATCATTGATGTCCATCACATTGTTTGTCTTCTAACTTTTACTGTTCTGAATAGCTGACTTGAAGACATTCTTTGCTCTGTAACTATCGTAGTTTTTGAGTGGGCTGGCAGGGATCAGATGCAGGGGCGGGGCTTTTCTTGCCATTGGATGAGTCCTGGGAGAAAACCCTCATCTTTACTGTGGTTGTAGCCATAATCACTTTTATAGCTTCGTGACATTATTTATGGTATAATTACATTTTTATAACCCATATAATTGCACTACTTGATTTGTATTAAAATTTATGTGACTTTTAAATTAATGCGATTTCAAAGACAATTTTTTATCAGCATTTTCATTTTTTAACAAAATTACCAATATTCCACATTTACATTTCACTTTTCTTTATTTCTTACTTACTTTGGGCATTAACATTCACCCATGAGAACTTAGATACTAATTAGTATGATTGTTTTTCCATTAATAGTAAATTCTTCAAAAGTAATGTCCTTTTATGAAAATTAAATTCGAATTATGTGATGTTGCCAACACAATGTTTCACTTATCCATATTATTATTTGATTTTGTCAACTATTTTGTTTATAGTTTATAATGAATATAAATAACACAAAAACTATAGAAAAATGAGCATAATTGAGTAGCATTACTGAAATATCATGAAGCAAAATTGAATGATTCGCTAGAAAAAATGAAACGAACAAAGTTTATTATGAAGTGGGCTTTTATTAGTTGTGTGTCATATCATTCAATGAGCCAGTCTTGGTATGTTACACTACACAGATCATTGGGCCCAATCCCCTTCCCAAGTGTCATCTTTTCTAGGGCTTCTAGAACTTCAGTCTTGGTGATCAACATGTTACATCCATAAATGGGTGCCAGCTGCTGACTGGGGAATATGGGAACTGTTTATTGGAGACTGTTTTGAAGTACTGGCACCAGTACTCTGCTGCCTGCTTTCTATCAACTACAAGTTACCTTTTCATCATTGATGTTAAGAAATTTCTCTGTCTTTGTTTTACACCTACTCTGCTCCTTTGCTAGGCCATAGATGTTGCACATACCAGCTAGGTGTCGAGCCTTTCATAAATTGTGCTGCAATGAGCTGCTTTGGCTTCTGCAGCTGCCTTCGTGGCCTCACATCTGACATCACAGTAGTAATTCCAGTTTTGAGATGTTTCCAAAGCAAGAAAAGTGTGATAGTAAATGTTTTTCATTATCACTTTGTTCTTAACATGTTCTGTCCACAACCAAATCATTCAATCTATTCTGTGGTGTCCAGGTTTGGACATAATTATTTGTTCACAGATAACTGCTTCAGTAATTTCTTATAATATGCTCCATGTTGTTTTTATGACAATAATAGGTGGAAGAGTGAAGTATGAGATGTCTTATTCTTTGAACCACAGCAATTTATCTGTGTTAGGCCATGTTGTTGTTTCTTTTGTGCCGCTACTTTAATGTGCTCTAGGACAACAAGTGAACAGTGTTGAGGAGCCACTGTTTCATAAGGAATGGCCTATTGATCTATAAATAGCTTTTGATCGTATTTTTGCACATAAAGGAAGCCAATCTTTCTGATGTTGCTGCCATTGTAAAACATTCAAAGATGCAATGCTTGCTTCTTGAAAAACGTGTTTGTAATAACTAGATCATGATTCCTGAGGGTATTTTTGTTCTGTCATTGCAACTGCAAAAAATGCGTGATTTTTTTCACCAGATGCATTTCACTTTATTGAGGTAAAGCATCATCATTGGTGGTGATTTTTGTTTGATTTCTCACTTACATCGGGAAATGCCATCTGCTAGCACATCATTGTTTTTCTGCATTAGAAACTGATAATTTTGGTTTAATTTTTAGGTATGTCTACAGGACTATGCATTTCTTATGTTTTTCACAGCACAATTGTTTTTGTACTTCTGAGTATGTATTGTGGTTTGTGTTTTGTAGTGTTGCCACCATTTCTGTTGTGACATTGATAATCACCTACTTTCAACTCATCATGACCATTGACTACACCAATGATTATTATGCTACCTCACTGTGGCACATCCAGGATCTTTTCATGAAGCATTTCAACAAAAACCACCTTTTTGAGCAAGCATTTTGCAGAGTATAGAACAAGAAAATGTGAATCTCTGGGCACCTATAACTAGAACTGTCTTTAAGAGTCTGTCATCAAATCGTATTACTTTGGCAACTGAACCTGGCAACTTCTCAGTAACAATGATTCCAACACCATTAGTTGTATTTGCACTGCCATAGTGTTTCATCTGATACCTTATAGTGATGGTACCTGATTTTGTGCCACTGCGTCTTGTCTCTTGCACCATAAAGATATCTCTTCTCCTCCATTTTAGAGCATCATCTTTGATGACAGGGGATTTTTGCATTGCTAAAATCTGCGTTTTTTTCCCTTAAAATACAAAAGTACAAAGTTTTATGTACCCTCATCATCTTATATAGATGAGTAACCATGTTGGTTATTAATGTTAGGCAAAAGAGTATGTTTAAAGAAATACAGAGGTCTGTGTTTTTGTATAGGATATTCTGTGTTAGTGCAGACACTTGTTTGTATTTTGTTGTTATCTTTTTGAGGTACTCATTGGCTGGCGTGTGACATTTGAAGTTTGTCAAGAGACGCCCTCCTCAGGGGGCTCAGCATTTAGTTGCTGGGTACGGGCTTGGCGACCCCAGGGTCCCTGAGCTGGGGACTGGGAAACGCCACCAGTCCTCAATACCGTAAGCTCTGAGCGTGCTTCAACGACCACCGTAAGGCACGACAGTGGACCGTTGTACGGTACAGAGCCCGGGGATCTTGGCTTAACTGCCTGGGTCGCGAGGATGGTATAAACCTCTATAAAAAAAACCTCAATCTCAAGGTGTGGTGCGTGCCGAGGAGACACATGGCTGTTGAGGTTGAACAGTTGCTAGCGAGCGACCTCTGGGGAACCTGCTGCCTCCCGGTTGTATTAGGCTTACCCAGGCAGTCGGGGCTCTGTCTTGGTGGACATTCCTTCCCCTAGCTGCTCGTGGGATCACCATGAAATGAAATACGAATAGTGCGTAAGCACGAGTCTCTAAGAAAGGAAAGTTCAATGCTTTACAGTATGACCCCCAATCGTTCCCTTCCCTGTCCACACCAGGGGAGGAACAGCGGTCTAAATTACCTGGTGAGACCTATTCTCCTCGATTTCTGGTTTGCAGCCGAACAGATGGGCACTCATGTCTGACCACAAAGCCTCAGTTTTTTGTGGAAAATTTAGAGTACAAGCTCGGAGAAGTTGAAGGCCTGTCTAAAATGAGGTCTGGAGCAGGCCTCATACAGACAGCATCCCCAGCACAGCCACGGGCATTGCTTGCTTTTGACAAGCTCGGTGATGTTGCAGTCTCCATTACACCTCATAAGAGCGTCAATAAGGTTCAGGAACTTATTTTTCATCGCGACCTGTTGTTGCAGTCTGACGATGAGCTTCGTGCAAATCTGGAACGCTGCAGTGTCCACTTTGTACGACGTGTCTTCAGGGGACATAAAGATAGTAGGGTCGGCACCGGTGCCTTCATCTTGGCCTTCAAGGGAGACACCCTGCCCGAGAAGGTCAAGGTGATGATATATCGATGTGATGTTAAGCCTTATGTCCCTCCTCCTATGCGCTGCTTCAAGTGCTGAAGATTTGGGCATATGTCATCGAGATGTGACGCCAACACTACCTGTCGGGATTGTGGACGTGCTTCCCACCCTAACATCCCGTGTTCGCTGCCCCCTGTTTGTGTCAACTGCAGACAGAAACATTCACCTTGCTCATCAGACTGCACAGTTTATCCAAAAGAACAGAAGATTATGGAGTATAAGACCTTGTACAGGCTCACTTACACAGAGGCTAAACGCAAGTACGACCGACTTAACCCTGTGCGCATTTCATCGACGTTTGCTGCAGCAGCTCCGATGTCGCCATTCCTGGCGACGAGCCCCCAAGCTCAGCCACTTCTTGTGGGCCCTCCAGCCTGGTCGTTTATTCGTGCCCCCCATGTAGTTGGGGGAACACCCCCTTCCGTTGCTCTCCAGTTATCATTGGGAGTAACAATCCCTCCTTCTTTGGGGACTTCAGTCCCCACCTCTGCGCTGGAGAAGTATCCGCCTCCCCCGGCTCCCCTCGCGTGGAAGGGATCGCTTGGTGCCGTCCCTTCCACGGTTATTGCCCCTCCAGATGTCACCAATGGATGAAAAAGCCACCACCTGAGGGCCTTAGGGCTTCCAGGTCTTCCTCGGTCCATGAGACTGGGTCGGAAAAGCCCACCAAGCGTGATAAACCAAAGGACAAATGGGACCCTACCAAAAAGAAGAAAAAGCAAAAGGAGAAGGACATAGAGACAGAAAAGGAGTTCACCACTGTACCTGAAGATGATGTGGAGCATCTAGCGTCACCTCAGTAGCTGGATGTTGCTCGACCCACAGCTCCTATGGAAGTTGATCAGGCTACTTCACAATCGGTGGCAGCGAGAGCACTTCTAAGGCGTAACCTATTCCCCCCCCCCCCCCCTCCCTGCCTCCCAGGTTCTTTCATGTCTTCACAGTCAGATGCCATTTTCCTTCAATGGAATTGCCGTGGTTTTTTTCACCACCTTGCTGAATTGAAGCAGCTTTTGTGCCGCTTCCCTGCCACTTATCTGGCCCTACAGGAAACCTGGTTTCCTGTTCAGTGGACCCCCTCCCTCTGTGGCTACCAGGGTTACTATAAAAACCGCTTAGAATACGACAGGGTGTCTGGCGGTGTCTGTGTTTATGTTCTTGCTACTGTTCCTAGTGCCCCAGTGCCACTTCACATGGCTCCCGAGGCTGTGGCTGTTAGAATCCGGGCAGGAATGGAGCTTACCAATTGGTCCCTCTACCTTCCCTCGAATGATGTTGTCCAAGGCCCATTATTGCAAAATAAACTGGGTATCCTGGTACTCAGGATAAGTACCTCTTCAACATACTTGAAGCACATCAAAATCCATATATTTACAGTATGGAGGATCCTCTTGATCAGCCAGAATGTGAAACTGTAACAACCACTAGTACTAGTAACACTGTGCCATGACACCACACACACCATTCCACTGACCTGTTGGAGTTAAAGGCTGCCCTGTAAGTTCCGATGTGAAGCGACGAGGGCTCAGTGGTGTATTTGCTTCACTATCACCTTGCTGTTGTAATGCACTGTTAGTTCTTGTGCTCAGCTTTTGCTATGTCTGAAGTTCTCTTTCTCTGGATTAATCATTGGACTTTGTTTATCTGTTGCGCTCAGTTGTCCATTTCCTCGTTGTTACCTTTTCTGTTCCCACTTGGCAACCCACTGTTGACATGTCTGACATCTCAGTCAAGCCTTGCCGGGTTTCTCTCGGGTCATTCCCCACATTCAGTTGAATCTCGGTCACAACAGTATGTTCAAGATATTTCATTTATGGCTGAAAGAAACTACATTTATTGAGCCAACGGCACAGCAGCTTGATTGGAATCAACAAAAAGCCATTCCTAGAATCTGTTAATTTTACTCCCATGTGACTCCTGCCATGACAGTACCATCCAAATAATTAGCGTATAATGGTATTCCTCGGATGAGCTGTTTGCTATAGGACATTCTGAAAGGCATGTTATGCACAAGAATCCTTTGCTTTGTCACATCTACTGACAACTGCAAGTATGCATCTGCTAAATCTATTTTGAGAAATAGTAGCCCCCAGAGAATTTGTTCAGCAGTTCTTAACACTGCTGTCTAGCAGTACATATATGTTCCCATGCCACTGTTTTGGCTCATTTCCATTCTCTGTATGTGCAGGTTAATGCAAGTTTGTTCACAATTGATCTTAAAAATTAAGAAGTGTAGTACACTGAATACTATATATTACTTTGACACAGTCCTCCAGTTATCTGTTTTGGTGTATTTTGAATAGTAATATTGGTAATATTAATCCTGAGTCATGATTCTTACACAGTAGATCAATGAACAACAACCAACTGCTTTGTTAGCCAGGATTTGCTTACTTTGTGCAGGTGACAAAGTGGAGCCAATAAAGCAGTTGGCCTTGCTTGGAGTTTGGAAATTCTGACAGCGTTGGCAGTGGGTTGGCCTTAGGAGCCCTTTCCTAGTGTGGACGCCAGGTTGAATGTTTATTGGTTGAATAGCAAATTGCTGTGTCTGTCGCATGTATGTGTATTTATAGCGTTTAAAAATACTGGAGTATGAAGGGAATACAGAGGCGACATAAAGGTGATAGTTTTATCGTGAATGGGAATGTTTTTGGGTCACTGCAAACTGTGATTATAAAAACAAATTGAAAAGATTATATGCTTGGAGGAAAAAGAGTGAGTTGTTAGAAAGTAATGTGCATGATTTGAAAAAAATGAAGGCTTTGTTGATATTGTTTCCCCATGCGTGACAAAGAGAAAGAACAAAACTGGGAGTGATGCTGATGAAGTCTACAAATTGACATGATTTTCTTTCAGCCGTATGGGCTAAGGAGCACAGAGGTAAGTGAAAACATTTTCTTTACCTTTGTATATTTTTATTGCAGGCATTATTATTATTATTATTATTGTTATTATTGCAATGAAAAGTCATATTATTAAAAATACAGTTTTGAACACAACAGAAAATTTAAAATCACATTATTGTTAATTGCTGTGAAAACAAAGCATCACATAAATGACAAAACATATTCAAATTCAATGTGCATGTAATTTTGATTAAGCATTTTAAATATACAGTTAAATTATATCCTTTACTTTAAATTTTTTCAAGCATATATAAAATAAACAACACTTCCCTCCCTGATTGATTCACTTTTTGATGCACTTTTTAAATTTTATTTTTTTTCTGAGGGAAGAAAAGGATGTAGATCGCTGTCTTGATTTACTGTTCTCCAAGTTCCTGGGATTAATATTCCTGCATCATCTTTGTAAAAACTACCAGGTGGCATGTAAACATTGGACAGTGCTTTGCTTTTTCTTAGGAAGTTGTACAGATACACATGGAACAACTAGTATTGTTGTTTTCTGTGGAATCGGTAACATTAATTGCCACTTTTCACACCATTCAGATGTCTTCCCTAAATCATTTTGCAATTTGTTTTGATCTTTTGATGACTTTATTAGTCGAAAAATGATAGCATCATCTGCAAACAATCTTAAGACAATCACTCAGATTGTCTTCCAAATCATTTATATAGATAATACACAGCAAAGGGCCTATAACAATATCTTGGGGAAAGCCAGAAATCACCTCTGTTTTACTCATTGATTTTCTGTCAGTTACTAGGAATTGTGACCTCTCTGACAGGAAATCGTGAATCCAATCACATAACTGAGATGATATTCCATAAGCAAGCAGTTTCACTACAAGCCGCTTGTGTGGTACAGTGTCAAAAGCCTTCTGATGTTCAGAAATATAGAATCAAACTGAAATCCCTTGCCCGTAGCACTCAACACTTCATACTAATAAAGAGCTAGTTGTGTTTCACAAGAATGATATTTTCTAAATCCACGTTGACTGTGTGTCAATACTCTGTTTTCTTCGAGGTAATTCATAATGTTCTAACACAATATATGTTCTAAAATCTGCTGCATATCGACGTTAATGATATGGGTCTGAAATTTGGTGGATTACTCCTACTACCTTTCTTGAATATTGGTGTGACCTGAGCAACTTTCCAGTCTTTGGATATGGAGCTTTTGTCAAGCAAACAGTTGCATCTGATTCTTAAGTATAGAGCTATTGCATCAGAATACTCTGAAAGGAGCCTAATTGATATACAGTCTGGACCAGAAGACCTGCTTTTATTAAGTGATTTAAGTTTCTTCGCTATTCCGAGGATATTTACTTCTATGTTACCCATATTGGCAGCTGTTCTTGATTTGACATCTGGAATATTTATTTCGTCCTCTTTTGTAAAGGCATTTCAGAAGGCTGTGTTTAGTAACTCGGCTTCAGCAGCACTGTCTTCGATAGTATCTCCATTACTATTGTGCAGAGAAGACATTGTGTCTTGCCACTAACATACTTCACATTCGATCAGAATCTCTTTGGATTTTCTGTTAGGTTTCGAGACAAAGTTTCATTGTGGAATCTATTATAAGCATCTCACATTGAAGTCCACCCTAAATTTCGAGCTTCTGTAAAAGACTGACAATCTTGGGGATTTTGCATTTGTTTAAATTTGGCATGTTTGTTTCATTGTGTCTGCAACAGTGTTGTGACCTGTTTGTGTACAAAGGAGGATCAGCTGCATCATTTGTTAATTTATTTGGTATAAATCTCTCAATTGCTCAAGAAACTAAACCATTAACACACACAGATGATATTATAAAATTCGCTCCTGGTAAGGAACTCGTAAAAGTCACAAAATCGGTTACCTCTCTGTTTCTGCATGTGTCTCGGCTGGCTGATGCTGCCTGTTTACAAAAATGTTGTCAATAATCTAACATGCTTTGCTCAGCCTGTAGCTAAAAATTTGTTTATTGGGCCCTTTTTTAAATCTTTCAATAAATTATTATGTAGAACAAAAGCATTGTCATCCACAAAGAAGCATGGAATCTTCGTTTGGCTATTTTGTAGTGGCTTTTCACTAGGCAAGTTCAGCTCATTATTTTGTAATTATTTCCATAGGTACAAATGGAAAAAAAACACTTCATCAGAAATGCTTCCTTGGCAACCAATATTGGCAAACAAGAAACAATAAGATGCAGCACACAAAACAATCATATTGAAATATACATCAGTATAGGAATATCATTACTGACTCCACTCTTGATAAAATTTGTAGGATGGAATTATGTTTTTATATATCAACATTTTCAAATGGTGTCAAATAATTATACAAATATAATGAAACTATTGCAAAATTCTGGTTATAGTTGTAATACTCATTTCCAGTGTTTCAGCACCTTTATTGGCCAGTCTCTTCCATCAGTGGTTCCAATGCAATTGGGAAAATTCCATTTACTTTTGAACTAATGTGCTATCTGTACCACTGTTTCTACATTGGAAGGCATCTGTCGATAACAATGAACAATTTTAAACCTAGTAGTGCTCCATACGTTATAATAATAATAATTAAAACAAGTTTTTGTACCATAACACTGAGGAAAGATATACCAGTGCAGCAGGAAATTGCAACCTTGCTGCAGAACGAAGACTTAATTGGGAGCCTGATGGTGAGAGCATGGACAAAGATGAATCAATGACAATACCATGCCATTGTAATAAATCTCACATCCCAGATTCCTCTGTGCCTAAACGACTTTACCTATCCAGAGCAAGTTGCTTATGGCTTGATGATGAAACTCAATGGAAAAATGGTTTTCATGAGATAAAAGCTCTATTTATGTGTACCATATTGCTGCCAAGCTCAGAGAGTACTGTCAGCATATAACAGTGCAGTAGAGCAGTTGATTGGACAAATCCTTGTCAAAAACAATATAGGTTTATACGAGACAGAATTCACTACATCACATTCACATTCCAAAACAAATTCTATAATTTTTTATGGGAAACATGTTAGATATATCTGTACCTGTCCATCTCCTTCTCTGCCACACATATGCAGTTCCCAGTCCTCATCACTGTAAGTTGCTTCCTGGACCAGTGATGCTGAGCTACACCACAATATCTACGTATATGCCTACCATCAACACAGCACCTCCGTAGTTGAATCATAAATTTCCACCAGTTCCTCCTGAAGACTCAGACTGCTTCCAGTTGGCAGAATTTATCCACACATTCTCATCACAGTAACCAAATACTACAAACGGTAAATGTACCCCTGAGGATGCTTAATTTTCCAAAATTAATATGTTACATTTTACTAAAAATGTATACATTTGCTACTTATGTTGTTTTCTATTTCATGAATAAATTTAATATTACTAAACACTACAAAAAAGTGTATTCTTACCTCAACATATTCCTGTAGACTTCAAATTAAACCTGACCAAACTTCAGGTACAATCTTGCAGATGAGTTGTTTTGATATTTTAAAGGTGTACATTAAGCTGGCATATGAATTCCCAGTACCTAAATATCTGAGAGTGATAATTAATATTTTTGCTGTAGGTACAGCTCTCCTAAAAGAGGTTTCATCTTTGGAAATTTTAGGGCCTATGTAATTCACTAGCAATTCAAAATCTGTAGGTTTTATTTGGAAAAAGTTATGAAATAGGCAACTTTCCAATTCAAGCTCATGTGTAAATTGAAGGTGGAGGGGGGAGGAGAAAGGAAAGGAAAGGAAAGGAAAGGAAAGGGACTATTAATGTCAACTGCATCCCCCCTCCCCGTACACCTTCGTTTTACATATAATTTATCACAGCTGTGGATTCCAAATTGGGATATGTCCAAAAGAGCAGATACCATGCATTTTTGAAATTCTTAAAGTCTTCACTTTGTAAAATTCATAAATGGTTTTTACCATCTCCAGGCCTGTATCACAAGTCTTTTGTGTGTGTTGTATACCTCAGTTCCTGCAGCTTACAGTGCCACTTGTGATGTTCTGAAGATACGACTCAGCAGCATTGCTACCCATAGCTCATGATCTGAAGGTGTTGAGGGGATGAGTTTTAACAAATTTTGGTGAGGAGACAATTTTTGAATCTGCATTGACTAGTGAACAACTGGACAGCCGCCTACAGAAATCCAAATTGAAGACACTTAACCGTAGACATCAAAGGAAAAAATGTGCAACCATAAATTAAAGTGAACATGATCAAAAATGGCAAATCAGCTACCAGAAGAAGATAATTTTGAAGAACTGACTGACAGTGTGTTGAGTAACCTGGCAGTGTACTACTTTGAATGTTGTCATAAGCATTTTTGGAATGTTATTCCAGAGCAAACAAATCTCTATCATGTGTAAAATAAGCCCACACATATGAATGAAATTCTTTCCTTTGTGGGCAATGAAATTGCAGTTGGTACATCCAAGTTACCACAAACCAGGATATACTGGAGTAGGCTACTTGAGATGCCTCTTATTGCTAATTCTCAGGATAGGTATTTCAATTACGAAACAATTTACACATTGTAAATAATTTAGATGGCCATGATAAACTGTGGAAAGTAAGGCCTGTAGATAATTCTTTAGAGAAACAGATCTCTCACATGGTCACACTCTAAACATTTCTCAAATGACCAGCAGATGATCACATTCTCTGGGAGATGGGGCATGAGAACATACATTTCACCTAAGCCTTGGGCTAAAAAATTGTATTTTTCAGATTGCTTAGCTCTTGGTTCCACTATTCATACTGGGAAACGAACAGTGCCTGAATCTGAACTGAAAAAAAATATATTTAGGTGCAGATTCAGTTAAGTTATTGACTGTGACAGTTCCAAAAAATGGACAGTATTTAATACACAGTGATAGATTTAGTTTATTTTATTTTATTTATTTTGTATACAGGGAATAAGTCAACTGAGTGTCTGTTAGATAACAGTTTATAACAAAGAGGAACCATCATGCAGAATAGGACTGATGAGGTGGCTTCAAAATTTAAAGTTGATCATGGTCTGAATAGAAGGAATGGGATCAGTATGTGAGACAGTACAAAATGGTATGTGTCTTTAACTGAGAAGATAACATGTCTGTCATTCTGTTCACTTCCTATGTTTCTAAGTTAGCCACAGGGTTCTTGTAAGTGATTTTCAGGTGCTCAGAAAAAATATTAAAGTGGAAAATCCATGTTGGAATAATGACAATATCACGAAAAGGATAGGTTGCTACTCACAATATAGTGTAGAAGTCGAGTCACATACAGGAAGTCTTTTTGTTGTGCCTATCTGTGACTCAACATCTCCACTCTATGGTAAATAGCAGTCTATCCATTTCATAATATTGTCAGAAAAATATTGATAGTCCTAAACCAGCTATTGTATAAAGCTCCACTTGTAACACTGCTGGCTTTGATCAGTGTGACAGGTTCATGGCTTACCGTATTACAGGTCAAACACCAGAACAAAGAAGTGGCCGCGTGCACTGTTTAACCACTGATTTAGTTATTGTTAATTTTTGGATTATGTAGAAAACATCTTAAGCAAAGGAAGGAGTACAAAAATGTAAAAGACTGTCCTAAATCAAGTTTGTATTGAATTTGGCTGATTATCTAATGAAGTCTTCTCTTCAGAAAATTACAAAAAAATCCACAAACAGAAATCTTCATATTAGTTATAAAATATTTCTTCTTCTACTGGTTAAGACCATAAATTCACTTAGGTGTACCTTACATACTTTAGAAAATATAAAAAATAAAAATTAAAACAGTGTAATTTAGAATCTAACGGTGTGTAACAACAATAAAACGAATAATGAAACCTTTTTTTCTTTTTCACTTATTTTACCACTGGCACTGAAGAAGTTAAGGCTGGATATTAATTTGTTTTCACACTACACTTTCCCCTTTCTAAAAGAGAGATTGTCTACCAGCATCAGTTCTTCTTCTTCTTTTTTTATTGTCAGCATCTTGCAGTAAAATAAGTGCAGCACATGCTCTGTAATGACTGCTAAATCATCTTGGTCCTCCATAATATCAGCTGGTGAAGTTGTAATTAAAATGTTAGTTTATAACAACAACAAAATGGGAGCAACCTCAACATGGTATCAGAGTTAACTGTGATTCCACATGGCTGAATTCCTTGCTCACAACCCCTAAGTTTAGTGTGCATGACAGACCGAACACCAGTGTGTTGGCGACCCAACATTCAGCTGAATCAATTGCCTGTCACTTGTTAGCCTTTGTTGGTCTACTAAGTATTCACTTTTACTTGTAGTTTGTGGTCCACATATAAGTTAGTGACCTATCGGACATTATTTCATCAGTCTGGAACAAAAGTTCTGAGAGACTTTGTGTAAATGCATTTTGTTCTCAGGAACACTAATAACCCATTGTCATATTCCTTTTTAATGTCTAGGTACTCCTTAAGAAGTTACGAATTATTCTTGGGGCTTCACAGTGTGTTTGTTTCCAGGTGCACAAAAACATCAACCATTGCCTTTGCAGCCACATCAGCTGTATGGATGTTTCTGACATACTCACTGAGTTTGAGTTGTACACTTACTGTGGAACAAATGATTGACACAGGTTCCTGATGGTTATATTTGTTATATGACCATTTTCACTCAGTCTGGGATTAAGTGATTTCACTTATATATTGTTTCAGTCTTCACATTTATAGATGAACCCTGACTAGGGTTGCCAACTTTATTAGAGACAAATAATGTATCTTATTGCAAGGAGAGGTGAATAAAAATTATTTTCTTGAAAATGTTAGTGTATTGGGATGGAAATGTAATTTTATGGATACTGCACGAGCTGTGAATGCCAACAGATTTGTTGAGAGCTACTTTATATAAGCAGAAGGTTACTGCTTACATTAATCTTACCTCCCCTCCCTTCCCTCATCCTACGCCTTCTCCGGTAATGTGTGTGCCTATCACACAGAATGGAGTGCAGCCTGCCTTCTGGTTCATCAGGAAAGCAGCTGAATACAGAAGGTGACAAGTGCCTGCTGATAAAGGGCAGCTGCAGCCAGTGGACAACAAATGCCACCTCTCCACTGAATCTGCTGCCCTGGGCCGTAATGCAGACACTTCCCTCCCAGTGATCCAGAGGGGTGTGATCCTGGATGGTGTCAGACCATTTACAGTATGGCTAAACATAGGCTTAACTGTGAAACTGAAGTACCAATACATGAATGTGAATATACTTCTTCACTCTCATACTTGCTACATCTTGAAGGTTATAAAATGTAAACGCCTTTGTGTGCAGTTGTATGACGTGTATGTACATAACCGGTATCATGGTTTTCTGCACAGTATGCTAGTAAATGGCTGAATATATGCTTATGAGCAGTTCTTTTTCAGTACACCAGTGTACATGTTGTCACAGAACCAGCTAAGTGAAAAATCTGTGCAATTCGCACGTTTGTTTATACATAACAGCTGACGTTGGAATTTTCCTTTGTGTGAGATTGCAAGTACAAGATTCATGTGCCAGTTTGAAAATATAGATTAGCATATTTAACTGTTTGTTAGATTCTACATAATCTTTCATTGATTGTATCAATACCCATTTGTATTGCGATATATTTTGAAATTTTGAACGTTTGTGAGTGCCACGGTAAACTTGTATTGTTATCATCATTTGTTGGCTTAAACTTACCTGTAATCTTTTAAACTTTTGAGAACAGTAAGCCTATGCTTGTTCAAAACAATCTTTGTCTCATTTTACTGCATAATTACATGAGAAATAGGTTATTTCTGAGAATTTTTGGACACTTACAAAGCTGTATTTTCATAAGTTACTGGTATGAGTGTTTTAAATATGTAACTTATTTTATAGCAAATCAGCATTTGTGTTTCACAGTTACTCCCAAAAGAATACATCACCTCAGAATTTCATTGTATATCAATACGTATAAATGTGCATTTTGAGAATTTGTGGGAGCTACCATTTTCTTATGCATAATCTTAATTTATAGTAAATTGGCAATTGGGATTTAATTGCTGTAGCAGATATTCTAACGAACATGTTGTGTTACAGCTAGTTTCCCTTAAAAAGGAGTAGTCCTATGTATTATCTATATTTATCATAAATTAACTCTGTTTTCGAGTTTGCTAACAACTATAATCAACCTCAAAAGTTTTAGGAAACGATTAATTTTTACTGCAGGTTTTTCTGCTGCTTTAATAGAAAACTCATTTTGTGTATTTGCTTCAATTATTATAGGGAATTAGTAACTTTTTAACTCAATAGATTAAAAGGTAATCAGTGGACTTAATTTAAAGTCATTTGTTCACTGTCCTGTAACACAGTGCACCAGCTGAAATGCAGCGCTACCATGAATGCTGTTCTCTTATACAGAATGAGTTGGTTGACATTCGTAAGCAGCTGGAAATCATACTGACTACTGTCAAATGATTGACAGTTGCTGAGAGCCATCATGTTGGAAGAGCTCTCGAGAGTCATGTACCAGTGGTACCACCATCTGCCATTACTTGTCCATTTGACTGCGAGTGGCATTCCAGGCATCCTGTATGTGTTGGATGGGGAGCAGGAAGGACTCAGGACATTGTACCGATCCCTCTAACTAACAAGTTTAAGGTGCTGTATCTCACTGAAACTGAAACTGAGTCCATGGGACTCACTTCACCTGTTTTGAGGAAACCTTGTTTGAATGGTGTCAGCATGAGGCAAATGCAAAAGGGTAGGGGGTCTATTAATCATTGGTAGTTAAAGTGTACGGTAAATGATAGTACCTCTTAGGGCAATGACAGCAAGGGATGGGAAAGGTCACCATGTGCACCCAGTGTGTATGCCTGGGGACCTCATTCGTCATGTTGAAGAGGCTGTTCCGGGAGCCATTGAGGGCCTGTCATCTGGTCTCCAAGGTCATACTTGGGGCATTCCAGTGACTGGCAGAGAAGGTTGAGAAGACCACCCTTGCACATTGAGTTTCAACGAAACTCACAATTTGCATCGTTGTCCCCAGAGCTGATTGTAAACCTTTGGTTATGAGTCGAGTGGAAGGACTGAACCAGAGACTTTGAAGGATCTGTGTCTTGAGCCATAGGGTTGAGAACTGTAGAGTCCCATCTAAATGAGACATTTGTGCACTACACATCAGAGGCTGCCACTCAGGTAGCTGACTGTGTGGGGGGTGCACGCAAGGAATTTTTAGATTAGGTAACTCTCCATCCAGTCCAGAAAACGAAAGCTGCAGGGTACTGAGAAATAACAGAGTAATATTGATAGAAATCCCCCTGCCCCCGCCCCCCCCCCCCCACAGGTTGTTGTTGTTGTTGTTGTTGTTGTTGTTGTTGTTGTGGTCGTGGTCTTTAGTCCTGACTGGTTTGATGCAGTTCTTCGTGCTACCCTATCCTGTGCAAGCTTCACCACCTCCCAGTACTTAGTGCAACCTACATCCTTCTGAATTTGCTCAGTGTATTCATATCTTGGTCTCGCTCTATGATTTTTACCCTCCACGCTGCCCTCCAATGCTAAATTTGTGATCCCTTGATGCCTCAAAACATGTCCTACCAACCAGTCCCTTCTTATTGTCAAGTTGTGCCACAAACTCCTCTTCTCCCCAATTCTATTCAATACCTCCTCATTAGTTATGTGATCTACTCATCTAATCTTCAGCATTCTTCTGTAGGACCACATTTTGAAAGCTTCTATTCTCTTCTTGTCCAAACTATTTATCATCCATGTTTCACTTCCATACAAATACTTTCAGAAACGACTTCCTTACACTTAAATCTATACTCGATGTTAACAAATTTCTCTTCTTCAGAAACGCTTTCCTCACCATTTCCAGTTTACATTTTCTCTACTACGACCATCATCAGTTATTTTTCTCCCCAAATAGCAAAACTCCTTTACTACTTTAAGTGTCTCATTTCCTAATCTAATTCTTTCAGCCTCACCCGGCTTAATTAGACTACATTCCATTATCCTCGTTTTGCTTTTGTTGATGTTCGTCTTATATCCTCCTTTCAAGACACTGTCCATTCTGTTCAACTGCTCTTCCAAGTCCTTTGCTGTCTCTGACAGAATTACATCGGCGAACCTCAAAGTTTTTATTTCTTCTCCATGGATTTTACTACCTACTCCGAATTTTTCTTTTGTTTCCCTCCCACAGGTGAGGGTACTGAATTTCTAGTAGTTAACTGCTGATGCATCCACAACAAAGTGTTAGAGTTTGAAGTTGTCCTAAAAGTAGTGAAGTTGGCATAATATTACGTACGGAAAGCTGCTTGAAGACTGAAATTGATAGAAACGAGATTTTTGGGGAGAATTTAAAAGTATTTCAAAATGGATAGGCAAATGGGAAATGGAGGTGGTGTATTTGGCGCAATAGACAAGAAACTCAAATCCACTGAGATAGAAATTGAGCTGCACGTGATATTGTTTGAACAAGACTCGGCATTAGGGGTGGGCATAAAATGGTAATTGTATCCTCCTGCCATCCACCAGATTCATCTCCCAAAGTAACTGAAAATCTTAGAGAAAACCTCAGTTCCCTTGCAGTGAACTCCACTGTGATACTGTTGTTATTTCTGGAGATTTTAATCATCCAACAATCAACTGGGAAAATTATAGTTTTGTTAGTGGTGGGCATGATTAGATCAGAAGTACTATCATATGGGAGATCAAGTGAAATTTGTGACTGTATTGAGGACTTTTTTGTAGGAAGAACACATCATGTTATCTTGAATGGAGAGTAATTGTCAGATGTAGAAGTAATTTCAGGTGTACTCCAGGTGAGTGTGTTCAGGCCCTTGCTGTCTGTGTTGTATAGTAATGAACGTGCAGTCAATGTTAATAGTAACTTCAGACTTTTTGTGCATGATCCATTTTTCTTTAATGATGTACTGTCTGAAAGAAGCTATGTAAATATTCAGTCAGATCTTGATAAGATTTCAAAGTGGTGCAAAGGTTGGCAATTTGCTTTAAATGTTTAAATATGTAAAACCATCTTCACAAAACAAAAGACATAGTATCCTATGACTATAATATCTATGAGTTATTGTTGGAATAGGCCAACTCATACAGGTTTCTGGGTGTAACACTTCGAGGAGATATGAAATGAAATGCTCACATAGGCTTACTCATGAGTAAATCATGTGGAAGACTTACGTTTATTGGTAGAACACTGGGGAAATGCAGTCAGTGTACAAAGGAGACTGCTTACAAATCACTTATGCAACCTATTCTAGAACATTGCTCAAGTGTGTGGGACCCGTACCAAATGGCACTAACAGAGGATATTGAATGTATACAGAGAAAGGCAGCACAATGGTCATAGGTTTGTTTGATCATTGGGAGAGTGTAACAGTGATACTGAATAATTTGAACTGGAAGACTCTTGAAGATAGACATAACTATCTTTAGAAAGTCTGTTAACAAAGTTTCAAGAACTGGCTTTAAATTATGACTCTGAGAATGTACTACAGCCTGTTATCTATTGTTCACATAGGATTATGAGGATAAGATAAGAATAATTACAGTGTGCCCAAGAAGTATTCCAACAATAATTCTTCCTGCACTCCATAAGCGAATGAAATGGGAAGAAATCCTAATAACTGGTACAATGGAACTTACTCTGTGCTGAGCACTTCACCGTGGTTTGCCAACTATAGATGTAGATGTAGATGTAAATTCAGATGGTTTTGAATTAATTGATGTCATCACACATTTTCAGTAAAATGGAATGCAAACATTCAATAAAACATGGCAATGTTATGTTGTTTTTGTTTTTCTCATACTCTGAAAGAAACATTTATGCTCAACTTTTTAGCCTGAGTGATACATCAACTTAATTAGTTACATGTTAATTGCATGTGGAATCAATTCACGGCAATATATTAATCAGTTTTGCATAACAAAAAGAACACTTGATCTGTTCAGTGCATAATTAAATGCTTTTTTTTTTTTTAACAAAGTCAGTCCACTTTATACTGTTGAAATATTATTTATTGTGGCTGCAGTTTCAGCACATGGTCATTGTCAAGCACTGTGGGATGTTGTAGCTCACAGCACTTGACAGAGACCATGTGTCAAAATTCCAATTGCAATAAATATTATTTCAACAGCCTGAAGCGAAGTGACTTCATTCAAAAATTTCTCGAAGGCTGTGGTCCTAGTCCTCATGAAAATTCATAATTAAATTCATATGTATAAGGTGCAGTCAAGTGAAAATGAGACAGATGGAAAAAAGTAAGTAAACCATCATTATTTCAAAATGATCACCATAAATGTTAATACATTTATCATCCTGGGCCAACGTGTTGCCAAGGTCGTTTCGAGCACGCTTGTAGGTTTTGCTGGGAAGCCCTTACAGATCCTCTACACAGACCCAATCACTCCCTATGTGACTGCCATATTTTTGAAACTCTGAGAAAAGACATATGTGGCTGTCAATTTGCTTTGGACAAAGAGGTGCTATCCTCGTTACAATCGTGGTTCTGTAGGCAACTGTAAACATTTTTCCATTAAGGCACTGGCCATCTTGTATCTCAGTGGAATAAATGTATAAACGAGTATGGTGACTGATTTTGAATAATAAACAATCATTACACTTTTTTTGATGTGTCTCATTTTCGTCTGCCTGCCCCTTATATAATGTTTATTTTATTTTTTAACTTTGACATGCCCCATTAGATATCTTCACGTACCTCCCACGATAGGGCTCCCTTTAGGAGTATGTGTACCACTGTCATATAGCACTGCTTTAGTTTAACTAATGAAAGTACTGCAGTCTGGTCACTCAGAGGAATGGATGGCTACCTCAGTCAGCTGAAACATTATAGAGTGGTTTCAGTTTAATGAACAAACACATGGTTCAACAGACAGAAAAACTACAAATTGCTTTCACATGAAAAGAACGAATGAATAATTCAGTCAATATGCAGAACTACTATGAGCTGTGTTGACTGTTTTCATCCAGTTGCTCTTAGAGAAAGCAGGTGAAGGTTTTGCTTAAAAGAAAAAATGAACAGTCCAACCAACTGAAACAGTCATCGTCATTTGGTTGCCCCGTAGACTGATTTCACTCAAAAATGGAATGAATAATGCAAACCATATGTAAAATTATAGCAGTGAGTCTATTGTTTTCCAACAGCCACTTGAATTGATTGTTTTCATTCAGTTTTTACAATCAATAGATTGCATACCTGGTTGCCAATTAAAATTTTTGTACCATCATTGAAGCTTTTGTTTAATAATACTTTTGGATACTTCATAATGTCATGGAAGCAGTTTCATCATGATTCAGCATGTAGATGATTCTTACTTGGTTTTTGTTTGGAACTATCCATCGTGTTTTCATATACAAAGGACATTTATATTATGTCCACAAACTCTCTATCTGCATTTTTTCTACGGCTCGGATGATTTCTTAGCATTTGATAGTAAATGTAATCTTGTCGTAGCACTGTGCATAACCACTCTTCAGAACACTTATATTGTCAGTGCCCACTGTAAAATAGTTTCTGCTTCCTTTATTATGTCTGATAACTCTAAAGCCAGAAGATATTTATTTTACTCCAGACAATCTAACTTTCCCAAGAACAAAGTTATGTATAAGTCATTGTTAGGTTTGGTGTTAACTATTTTCATACAGGGTACTTACAGGTTTCTTGAACTCTTTAAAGGAATGTATTATCCATTACTGTGATAAGACCAAAGTACCGAACATGACTGCAGACATACATTGCTAATGGCCAGTGTGTTTTTTATGTGATGCTCATGTCATTGTATGTTTTTTGTCTATAATTTCTTCTCAGGAAATAATACCATAGTAGATTCCATTGTATTTCTGCCCAGATCATAACCAATACTTTCCTGTTTCCCTGTGTTTCGTTGTGGAAGAAACTTCATAATTTTCCATTTAAGGGGTGATAAAAAGTTACTGTTCAAAGGTTGTCCAGTCCATAATGGGGATGCCAAGTAGGCAATATCACCATGATCATTGAGGCAATCATCCCTCTGATGCACCATATTGCAGATATGCATTTGGTAAAACTCTGTGTTCTGCTGCATGAAGAAGTCCATAACTGCCTGATGCACATCTTCACCCAACAGAAATTGTCACCCCTCCAAGACCTTTTTAATGGACCGAAGTTGTGATAATTGCATGGGGAGAGATCATGATTATTGGGCAGGTGCTCAAGTATCTCTCACTTGAGTTGGCATAACATCTGAGTTACATTCATAACATGGGGACATGAATCATAATGAAGCAGCAACACTCCTTATCACAGTTTTCACAGACATTTTGCCAATTGTGTGCCGTAATTTCTCCGGCTTTGCGACGTACCACTCCACAGTGGAGACAGCAGGTTCCTTCAAATCAACAAGCAGTGGGAACTGGTAATCGAAAAACAGGGTGTGCATCACCTTTCCAGCAGATGCCTGATTCTTAAACTTCTTGAGACAAGGGACGATGGATGACACCATTGCATCATGGACACTTTAAAATCCGGTTCGCAGTGGTCACACCAGCTTTCATCACCTGCAACAATGCATTAGAGGAACATGTTGCCTTCAACATTGGAAAGCATCTGGTGCTTCAGGCAAAGAACCATCTGATGTGCTGTCTGTCTGGCATTCACTGCCTAAGGTACCCAAACTGCTGCCTGATAATGTATTGTACAAAACTGAAGCTGCAGTCAAAATCCTTTGCTAGCACACAAGTGGTGAGGTGCCTATCTGCCTTAATCATATCATTAGCTGCCCACTTGTTATCTGTAATGGATGAGGCTGGCCTTCCAGATAGTCCTGTGCGTCTTGTGTTGAATCACGGTCAGCTCAGAATTTGATGCACCATTCCACAATAGTGGTTCTCGGCAGACATGTTGCCCCAAATAGATTCTTCATTGTCAGATGGATGTGGTGGTATTTGTCCTTTGGCAGCCAAGAAAAGAGTAGCAGCACATTGATCCTGTTTGAATGCATTTGGTAACAATGTTGCCTTAGTTCATGTTTCTGCATTTGCCACACAGGCTTCAGAAAGTCACAAATGCCACACTAATCCATTACCTACATATTGGTGCTCACATACCTACATTGGAGTTACGCTACATAGCATATACACTGCAGCAATACCCTCCATCAGAAACTTTTTAATCGCCCATTATGTGAATCAGTGAATGTACCACATATTATTTTTCTGTTATTTATTAGTTGTTTGTGATTTATAATCATTACTGTAATCCTTTTTTGTGAGTTAAGTATAAATAAATGCATTGTATCCATTGTGGATTATGAACTGCAACTGTGATTTAAATTGGGGATTTATGTATGTAAAAAGCAACCAGTCACGTTCTTGAATTTTGGTACAATTTATTTTCTGTAGCATTACTAGTTTTGAAACCCCTGGAGGTTCTTCATCAGATGGAGATGTTACGGGAATATTATTTGGACCAAGTGCAGCTGGATGCTATTGTCATTGTAGTGGCAAAAACAACAGGAATTTGTTTACCGGTACCTGGAAGTTTATGAAAAGATAGATCATTAAGGTTCATAGTTTTTTTGTTACCAGTAACTAATTTCTGTTTCTGTCAGCACTATGACTGTAGGGTCCAGCTGTGCTTGGTCCAGACAATGTTCCTGTAACCCCCATCTGATGATAAGACTGCAGCTGTTTGAAAATTTCTTGATGGAACAGAAAATAAATCATATCGTAGACCAAAAAAGTGGCTGGTTGCATATTACATACAAATAAATCATGAAATATAAAATGAAATGAGAGAATAAGTTATAAGAAAGTTAACTCATTATCCATAAACCCTGATCTATTGACTTGGCATATACTAAATGAGGAAAATGTCATGGAAAATTAATATGCTGATTTAAGACTATTGATGAATGTATTTATGTCATGACTGTGATAAGTAATAATATTACCAACATTCCACTGAAAAGTCATAATATATCGCAAGTATTAAGACAATAATGTAAAAGAAAGTAACATGGAAACATGACAGTTGATGAAGAGTGTTAGCAGTATAGTAATTGTGAGTTTTTCTGTATTCTTATGCTGCATTCAAGACATTAAAACTATTTCATTTCAAATAAAAGATACCCATGTTTATCTTTTGTGTTGCATATTATTAAAATGAAATAATTTTCAAAAATTGTAATTGTTTTATTAAATGTTCATTCTTTTTTCATATTTTTTTAAAATTCTTCTTCTTTTTAGTTTGACAGTGAGTGCCCATCTGAGAATCATATATGGGTTCTGAAAAAATATTTTGGCCATCCAAAATTCAGACCATTGCAATGGGAAATAATTTATACAGTTTTAGAGGTAAGTGCAAAAAATTTCCTGCTCAATATGTACCTGTAAGTAGTCTACAATTAAACTTAATTTAAGTATATGCTGACTGCCCCCACCTCTCACCTCCCCAGCACTGGCCAAACGTCTGTGGGTAGGAACAGCCAAATGGCTTGTGCACACACAGAATGCTTGCTGTAGGATTACCTTATGGGTAGCCTATATTATCTGCACCCTTGCCCCACAGATCAGTGTTGGTAACATCCTGCCCAAACTGTAAGTCACTTGTGGTTCTGTTCCCTTGACATTGTATGTTTAGAATGTGCAGAACAGTTGTCAAGCAGTGCCACATTATCTCCAATGAAATGGCAGTCTTCTCTGTGAAGAATAATAAAGATCACAGAAACAAAAATTCTTGTGTAATCGCGAATTGGGTATCACCCGTGCATCTTGCTCTGATTATTATCTGACTTCCAAGTCGGTTAAGCCATCACAGAAGGCATATCTTTAAATGGAGCAATGCTTTTCATGACTTACAGCCACTCAGTTTATTTATTATATTTTACCTCATCTCCTCCCTCAGTGGAAATTTTACTAAATTTGGTGTAAAATCATCCCTATTTTGCTGTTTTACAAGTTTTGTGGAAAAGTACCTCATTATCCAAATTTAAAATCTAATCTAGCATTTGTAGATGACAGTATTATGAAAAGGAAAGATTTCTACTCACCTTGTAGAGGAGATGAGTCGTTGACAGACATAACAACAAGATTGCTATAAATGTTGAGTTTTCGGCCTAAAGGACTTCTTGTAAAGGAGAAATCGTGCAGACCTTCACAAGAGTACAACTCATACACTCATAGCCACTGTCTGTGGCCACTGAGGGTGGTGGTCAAGCAACTACACCTGATGGGAGAGGCAACCTGGGTGGTGGGGATAAAAAGGAGAGTGGGGCAGGGAGGTGGAGGGATAGCAGGGTAGGGGTGTAGTGCTGCTTGTGGGAGTGTGCAGGGATGTGTTGGGAACAGGGCAGGGCAGCTAGGGGTGCAGTCAAGACATTTGGCTGGGTGGGTGGGGGGAGGGGGGCGAAAAGGAGACTAATAGAGGAGAGGAAGGAAGGCTGGTGGGTGTGTTGGTGAAGTAGAAAGCTTTGTGGTGCTGGAGTAGGAGCAGGGAAGGAGATATGTAGATTAAGGGCAGGGACTTAGAAAGGTTGAAGCCAGGTTACAGGAATTTATGATATATTGCAGGGAGAGTTCACACATGTGCATTAAAAAAAAAACTGGTGTTGGTAGGAAGGATCCAGATGGCATGGGCTGTGAAGCAGTAATTGAAGAATGTTGTGCTGGGCAGCATGCTCAGCAGCTGCATGGTGTAGATGTCTTTTGGCTACAGTTTGTCAGTGGCTATTCGCGCAGACAGACACCAAATTGGTACTGGACCTACATAGAATGCAGAACAACAGTTGCAGCTTAGCTTAGAGATCACATGACTGCTTTCACAGGAAGCATTGCCTTTGATGGGGTAGGTGATGCTTGTGACTGGATCGGAGTAGATGGTGGTGGGAGGATGTGTGGGTCTTGCATTCAAGTCTGTTGTGGGGATATGAGTCATGAGGCAAGGGGATGGAAGAAGGAGTGAAGTAGGTATGGATGAGGATGTTGTGTAGGTTTGGTATGTGGTGGAATACCACAGTGGGAGGCATGGGAAGGACAGTGGGTGTGATATTTCCCATTTCAGGGCACAACAAGAGGTAGTCGAAATCCTGGTGGAAATGTGATTCAGTTGCTTCAGTCCTGGGAGGAGAGTGCTCCTTTGTGGTCAGGTGGTGGGTCTATGGAAGGTGGTAGTTGACTGGAGAGACAAGGCACAAGAGATCTGTTTCTGTGCTAGGTTGGAAGGGCAATTACGATCTGTGAAGGCCTCAACAAGACACTCGGTATATCTGGAGAGGAGCTGCTTATCACTGCATATGCGACAGCCTTGCTGAAGGCTGTATGAAGGGACTTCTTTGTATGGAATGGGTGGCAGCTGTCAAAGTGGAGGTTCTGCTGGTGGCTGGTAGGTTTGACGTGGACGGAGTTACTGATATAGCCATCTTTGAGGTGGAGGTCAACATTGAGGAGGCTGTTGGTTTGAGGGGACCTGGTGAACTGAATGGGGGAGAAAGTGTTGAGGTTCTAGAGGAATATGGATAGTGTGTCCTCACCCTCAATCTAGATCACAGAGATCTCATCAGTGAATCTGAACCAGTTGAGGGTCTTGGGACTCTGGGTGTTTAGGAAGCGTTCTGTAAGGCAGTCCATGAATAAGCTGGCATAGGATGGTGCCATATGGGTTTCTATTGCTGTCCTATGGATTTCTTTGTAGGTGACCTCCCAATTGCACCTTGCTGCCCTAGCCTGTCGAAACCACGTCCCTGTATGATCCCAAAAGCAGTACTATGTGCCTATTTCCTCCACCACTCAGCTTGCTTTGCACATCAGGTGCAGTTGCTCGCAGTTTGGCCTCAGTGGGCAGAAGAAGTGTTCATATATGTGTGTGTGTGTGTGTGTGTGTGTGTGTGTGTGAGAGAGAGAGAGAGAGAGAGAGAGAGAGAGAGAGAGAGAGAGAGAGAGAAAGTGTTGCACTTGGGTGAATATGTATCTGTGTGTCTACCTTATAAAAAGGCCTTTTTGCCAAAAGTTCAACCAGTATGGCAATCTTTTCATTGTGTCTGTCTACAACTCAACATCTCCTCTAGATGGAGAGTAGCAGTCTTTCCTTTTCATAATTTTGCCATTATTCCGTCGTGGATTTTGTGTTGTTAGATTTCTCAAAAGTGAAACTACCCCAAAAATAATAATACCCCTTCAAAAGTGCTGAACTCTTGTTATGCAGACATAATTTTAAAAAATTACAAATATGTTATAACAGCTTATCATTGTACAAATAATTTTGACCATTCAGCCCTAGTAGATTTGTTAGAGCACTTTGCTTTGAGTTGGTCCAACTGCATAACATATTGAGTGCGGGAGGAATACTCAACAAATTTAGGGTCTAAAGTGCAAGAGGTGTAGGTGTGAAGCCATCTGACCAGGTTCCCTAAATCTTTTTCTCTGGAACTAACATATTACCAGAGTTCTCTCTTTGCCAATTTGCATTTCTACAGTTTATGAACTATGCAGTTCTTTGCCCAGGGTGATGGCACTATCACAAACTTACTTCGAATAACTTTTCATCTCCTTTGCTCCCTATATTTCAATGTAATCACACTGTGGAAAACCACATCCCTTTACCATTTACTTTTGCTATGACAGATCCTTATGTACAGAAGAATAAGACAAATTCCCCTTCAAAAAACAAGTGAATTTCCACCAGATCTGCTTGGCAGCAGCCAAGTAAAAGGAATTTTCTTTTTTCCAACCAAGGTTGTGTGAGCTGTCAGTTCAGTACCCTTTGTACCAGTTACCAGTTTTGGACAGCCCCTGCAGGGGAATGAAACATAAAGGACCAAAGGACACAGTAACTCTACATTCAGAGAATATCTATTTAGTGATGTCAAATAATTGCATGCTCAAATTCATGCATTCATCATGTTCTGTAGATCCACTCTAGCCAGAGAACCATCAGAGATGTGTTAAGTTAAGCATTAACAAAAGATAAGAAAATCATAGAAACTTAATCTGTACAATAAACTATCACTATGCTTGTCATGCTTTTAGCATCTAAATTTAATCAAGTAAAATAGAAAGAAAGCTGCTACTCAGCGTGAAAAGGGGGGGGGGGGGGGGTACAAGTCTCTTGTCTCCTCTGTTATATGGGATTGTCCATAATTAAAGTTCCAGTTTCAAAACACTGTAGAAAGAGAACCACTGCTCGGAATAATGTCAAATTTGAACAGCATATTACTGACACAGGGGGAAATATCTTTTTTTTTGGGGGGGGGGGGGGGGTGTTTCAACGAACTTTTACCAAAGATGGTGCTGTAAGCATCAGAATATGCACACCAGCAGGTACACTGCACATGGCTGTTTCTCAGTTTGCATCCGAGACACTCGACATGACTGTTTCCATGAAGGATCACACACTGTTGGTAGAGCTCTTTCACAAGAACAGCGACTCTGTGCCAGTAGCCCTGCAGCTGTTCTGGGCACTCACAAGTAAGAAAAATGTCTGCTAAGGGTCTCGAGGAAATGATTCCAGAATTTGAAAAGACGTGTTCTTTTGAAGTGCAGTGTGGCAGAGGGAGGAAAGCAGTTGATCCAACTTCTGTCGAAGATGTAGCCACACCATTGCAGGAGCAGTTGAGGGGTGGTGTGCAGACATGCTGTGCATGGGGAATTGCCCAAAAGTTGGACACACCTGCAAGCATGCTGTACAATATCCTTGCATTGTTATCTGTACAAAATCTTCCGTGTTCAGAAGTTGCTTCCTGCTGACCTGCCAGAAAGAGAAAAGTTCACCTTGGAAATTTTTGCTCACATGAAAATAGACAGTGTGAATTACCATGGATGTTTCCGTGTACAGATGAAGCCCATTTCCATCAGTCAGTACATGACATGTCAATACATAGACCTGCAGAATATGGAAAGGGAAAATCTGCATGCACATCAGTTGATGCCACTTTGTTCAGCAAAGGTGACTGTGTGGTGCGGATTTGGATTATCATTTTTTGTAGAGCTGTATTTTTTTCAAGGAGATTGAGTCCTGCAAGTCCTGTTATTACCTGTATCATCACTGGTAAACACCATGAGTGTCTTTTGTGCACCATCATCATTCCAACCCTTCAACAGCAGAAAATGTGTGGTTAGAATCATTATGCAATATGGCACTCTTCCACACTTTGCACAGCCAGTGAAATATATGCTGCAGAGGTGTTTTGCAAATGCTAGAATTATCAGCTATGATATGCCTACATCCTAGCCATCCAGAGCACCTGATCTTTATCTGTGTGACTTCTGGCTGTGGAGTTCCATGAAAGATGTGTTCAGTGCTCCAATTAGAAATGTAGCTGAATTGAAGGCATGCATTGCTGGTCGCATTCTGAATGTGACTCCCAGGACACTCCAGTCTGTGGTGGAGCATGCTATTTATTGATTTCAAACTGTGAGTGAAAACAGTGGACAGCATATTGAAATATTGAACATGGCATACGCCAGTCTCATGACAATTGGAAACAGTTTTCATTTTTCTTTTTATGCAGACCGAAGCACGCAAAGATACAGGTACCACAACACGCGGCGAAGCATTGTCAGTGGAAAGGAGGATAACACCATTCCTAGCCGTGAGGGAGTAGCGCAAAGCGTGGTAGTTCCACAACGGATCAGAAGTCTTAGCGGACGGGCGATCTGGCCAACCCTTCTGAATACAGCGTAAAACCCGAGAGAAGGTAGGGTCAGAACCCATAGCAGCCGCCAGCCTGTCCCCAGCGATGGGGAACCCTTCCACAATCCGCTGCTCGGCAACATCCGGGTGGAAACACAAAAGTTCGTTTCTATCGAATGCCAGATCAGCACACATGGGAAGGCGAGACAGAGCATCAGCATTTGCATGTTGAGCCGTTGGCCGAAAATGAATCTCATAATTGGAATGAGACAAGTAAAGAGCCCAACGCTGGAGGCAGTGTGCAGCCTTGTCGGGAAGTGACATTGATGGATGAAACAAGGAAACAAGTGGTTTGTGATCCGTAACAAGATGAAATTTTGAGGTGACAGGAGTGGAGAACCCAACTGAAGATATGTCTGAGAATTAATTATAGTGGCAGCAGAACTGGTATCCACCTGCATGTGAACATCTCAACCAAGGATTTGGACAGTGAGGAATAACTTCCCTGAAAGGGAAGAAATGCAATTGACAGACAACACAGAATCAGAATCAGTGTCATATTCATGAACATCATGTATGCGGTTGGACTTGCAAATGGAAGACATATGACCTTTCGTTTTGCAATAGTGGCACACAGCCCAACGTTGGGGACAATCCTCGCGTGAATGTTTCATAAAACACCGTGGACATGAAGGAAGTTGCTGGGGGTTTTGCTGCAGTTTCTTAGCGGGTTGTTAACGGTTAGTCCGAGGCTGCGCGTGGGAGCGCACTGCGGCCACGTCGACCGGCGGGGACGCACCGCACGCGTTGTCAACAGCGCACAGAGGTTGTATTTCCACGACATCACCCCATGCCTCTATTTGCACCCCAGCGCCGCAAGAAATTTCAAAAGACTGTGCAGTGGAGAGAACTTAATGTAGAGTTGGATTTGCCAGCTGAAGGGCACGTTGCCGAACTTTTTTGTCGGGCGCCGACCGGATAATAGCATCCCGTACCATGGAATCAGCATAGGATTCTTTGTGAACATCAGTAACAAATTGACAGTTTCGACTGAGGCTGTGAAGTTCCGCAGCCCAAGCGTGATAGGATTGATGTGGCTGTTTTTGACAACGATTAAAGGCAACACGAGAGGCTACCACGTGCGTTTGCTTTTGAAAATAGACAGACAGAAGTGAGCACATTTCAGCAAAGGAGAAAGATGCAGGATCCTTCAAAGGAGCCAATTGCGACAACAACCGATACATTTGAGGTGAAATCCAGGAAAGGAACAGAGACGTACATGGTTGTTCGTCCGTGACATGAAGTGCCAAGAAGAGCTGTCGAAGACGTTTTTCGTAATCAGACCAGTCTTCCACCGTCTCATCGTAAGAAGGAAAAGGAGGTATAGCCAACGACGAGAAATGCCCTACATTTGACGCCGCGACGAAATCGCGAATCAACACTGTTAGAAGCATTTGCTGTTCAAGGAGATTTTGGAATAGTTGCTCGACAGTAGCCGTGGAAACCTGTGGGTTGACGGTGAAAAGGAAAAATCCACTACCTCGTTGCCAATTGTTATAACGTCAGGTTTAACATATATATTTCAGAACGACACAACACATATAAGTCACAGAGTAAGTTGACAAGCAAGACATGTGTACACGTTAGCATTAGAATGAGCACTGAGCCCCAGTCTAGCGGCCGCTGCTCTGCTGGCCGCTTAGGTGACGCAGCTATTGCATGGCTGGCAGACAGCGCCACACGTAGAGGACGCGCGTAATTGTGCGGCGGTGCTTTGAATGATCGGCGAGTCACAACAATTAGGTTACATTGAATTATTTTGACATTGAATTAAGCTTTTAAATGTTCTACACATTTTGTCAAGGCACTACCTTTTTTTCAGTTTAATGAGACATTTGATTACAATAAGAGATGGGAATCTAATGCTGTGTGTACCTACATTACTTAAACTTACGTGGAGGTCTGTTCAAGTAGAGGTAACAAGACCTCTTTATGAAGTGCTGTAAAACAGGCCGCCTCACTGGTGTCTTTCCCTTTCACAGCATTTAGCAAATATGCAAACAAAGAACTCGCTGGATAGTATACAGTGCCAGATTCAAACCTTTGGGCGCCAAAAATGTACAACCATATCATGCGTTTGAAGGAGACAATATCCCTTTGAAATTGTTGTAAGACATGTGCCGTGAGGATGCTTGGGTAGCCTGCAGTCCTCTATTGCCGCAGTTAGCCATGGCTACCCTCGCTGCCTTGGGAACACTGACAATACACCTCATTGAGTGTGCAGCCCACTGCCCTGCTCATACATAGTGCAAAGCAGGCTTGTGTGTTTCTCCTGTTATCTCTCAGCACCCCTGAAAGAGCTGTCTTCACTACTCCCCGTATATATTTTATAAAATCTTAGCAATTTTTCACATTTTCCTTGGAGCCAAAATTTGCCTTTATCTTTTTTAAATGCAGATCCACATTCTGCATTCATCTAATATCCTTGCATATACACTGGTGTCCAAAATTAAAGCAATACACACAAGTTACAAAAAAATTTGGTTCAAATGGCTCTGAGCACTATGGGACTTAACATCTATGGTCATCAGTCCCCTAGAACTTAGAACTACTTAAACCTAACTAACCTAAGGACAACACACAACACCCAGCCGTCACGAGGCAGAGAAAATCCCTGACCCCGCCGGGAATCGAACCTGGAAACCCGGGCGTGGGGAGCGAGAACGCTACTGCACGACCACGAGATGCGGGCACACATGTTACAACACTGCATTTAGTCTGCCACAAAACACAATAAACAGGTGATAGAAAAAAAGAAAGTAAAGAATACAAATTGTAAGCAGCTGCAGAATTCATAACTGTAGACAAAAATGTTATTCATTTTTTCCAATGTAATGGATTTGCACACACTTTGCAATAACTTATTAATGTGCTCAGTGTGGGGCGTGACTACCCCTGGCAGCAATAAAGGCCTGATAATGATGGGGCAGGCTGTGAACAATGTCATCAAGCTCATATCGAGGTAATAACGCCCATTCTTCTTGCAGAACTTCTCAGAGGTCTTGGATTGCATGAGTTGTTTGGGGAAGGAGACCAGGCAGCGAGATCACTGGTTTCATCGGATTGGGGAAGGATGGGGAAGGAAGTCGGCCGTACCCTCTCAAAGGAACCATCCCGGCATTTGCCTGGAGTGGTTTAGGGAAATCACGGAAAACCTAAATCAGGATGACCGGATGCAGGATTGAACCGTCGCCCTCCCGAATTCGAATCCAGTGTGCTAACTACTGCGCCACCTCGCTCGGTCGGAAGTTGTGAAGAGTGATTGATGGATACAACCCTTCTCCTTAGCGCATCCCAGACATGCTCTATGGGATTCAAATTGGGAGAGCTAGCAGGCCATGCTGCATGCACAGTATCTCCCATTTCCAAGAAAACATCAACCACTCACACTCTACAAATTGACCATTATTGTCCATCTGCATGAAGTCTGGGCCCACAGCACCTTGCAATAACCTCACATGAGGTACCAGTGTTCGAGTAGTCAATGTAATCTCTGCCCACACCATTAGGGATCCTTCTCAATATTGGTCTCAAAATCATGTCCCACATTTCCTTCAGATGCAGATCCATCAAGAATCACTCTCCAGACCTAATTGAGACCCATCTGAACATCAGCCCACTTTTCGACAATCTAGGTGGCATATTGACGACTCCACTCAAGACGTTCTCTTCTGTGAAGACACATTAGAGGTACACATGCAGCAGGTCTCCCACAATAAAGGCCACTGTGCCAAAGGCTTCTGCCTCGAAGCAACACATCCAGTGGATACTGTGAAGTCAGATGCCAGTTGCTCTGCCATACTAAGACGATACTGTCATGCCCTTACCACCAAATAAGTCCTCTCTTTCTGATGTCACACGGGGTTGTTCCTGCCTTGGTCTTCGGGATACAGTTTCCATCTCTGTAAACTGTCCCCACATCCAAGAAACAATAGAAAGATTCAGATTAGGCCACATCAGTTTGCAACTGCCCTGCTTCCATTCTTCCCATGGCTCTCCACCACATAAAGCCTGGTAGGCATCTTCTCTGTGCCATACTGCACCGTCTGTGACTGTGTACACAGCTATGGTGGATGTGAGACTACCCAGCAAACGTTACCCAGTTTGATAAGTGCCGTGACATCACCATTGGCGTGATTGTCCATTGGCCGGAATGCTATCTGTGCAGAACATGATCGTGCTGACTCATGTTGACAGTTTGTATGATTATTTTGTGAATGTGGGGAAATAGTGGTTTGTTGCTTTAATTTTGGACACCAGTGTACTTTGCACCTTCTTATGACAGTGCATCGCCATTTTGTTCTCTGACCCGTCTATGTCTCTGATGTCATAATTAACCTGTTGCAGGAACATTGCCTATCTTGTTAATCTTCCAATGACCATCGTAAATTCCCACATGCTTGAGTGCCTTGTGGTCCATAAATACCATTGTTTTGTGCCCTTTGAGATAGAATCTATTATGTCTCCAGCAGTTCCTTCTCAGATATTCCACATCCAGCACGTGTTTTGTTAAAATTCAGCATGAAGAGGCTATACATATATTTACAGTTTGACCACTTACTTCCCTTTCCAGGACGAAATTTGCACCAACCCCAAAATCTGAGTTACCCATTTCCAGATAGAACAGTAAGGACAGGTCATGTAATACAAGATCTTACTGCTACACATACTCTTTGTATTTCATTGAAATATCTTTCACATTTGCATGTCCAAATCCACATTCTTTTTTAACAGTGTACTTAAATGAGGTGAACTGAGACACTGGTTGTTAATATATTTATGATAGAAATTGCACATGCTAAGGAACAATTTCAGCTGTTTCTGACATCTAGGCGTGACACATTCTGAAATTGCACACATTCTGAAATTGCTTTTATTATGTTCCTAATCTATATATGAACTAGGAAACTAGTCTTAGTCTTGATGAAATCTCACTTTTCTAACTTAATAGCCATGTCTCGCTAGCATGTAGCTGTAAATACCTGCCTTAATAACATGATGTGCTCCTGCAATGTTTTCATAATCAGCATGATATGGTCAACTTGTGCGATTAACCTTTTCATCATTTCTGTGGTGAGGATGTGGTGGAATGCTTGCACAAATACAGCTACCAGTATCCGTAATCCAAAGGGCACAACTTTAAATTGATAGGCACACACGTCACATACAAAGAGAGTGTATTCTCTGCTACTCTGCACTGGTGAGACTTATAAAACCGTGATGTTAAATCCTTGCTCGATATTATTTCAATAACTTTAAAATTCTGGAACAATTTATTCATATTTTCTGAACGATCTGTCCTGTGTACCATTATGTTATTGAGTTTGCTGGCATTCAGGACTGTCCTCACAGACCTACTCTTCTTCTTAACTGTTACTAAGGGGAGTTGTATTTCTTCTATGAAGCTCGGTCGCACACCATTCCATCATCTGTTGCAATTTTTCTCTCACAGCCTCTTTGTCATTTAAAGCTACGACAAATTGTTTTACCCTGAAAAATCCGTGTGAGAGAATTCAAAAAACCCTTATTGTCTGGGTCTTTCAGAGACACATCACTGTTTTTATCTCGTAAATTACACAGTTCTTGTTTCAAACAATGGAAAATCCAGAATGGAATGTAATCCTATTATGAAACGGAAATTTGTCACTTGCTGAGTTGCAGATAGGCACAACAAAAAGACTGCCACAAGTAAAGCTTTCGGCCATTGAGGCCTTCGTCAGCAATAGATGTAAACACACACACACACACACACACACACACACACACACACACACACACACACACACAGAGAGAGAGAGAGAGAGAGAGAGAGAGAGAGAGAGAGAGAGAGAGAGAGAGAGAGAGAGAGAAACACAACACACGGTGAGTACCAATTTTCCTTTTCATAATATTGTTCGTGTTGTTGCTGTTCAGAGATACTATTAACACTACTAATTTAATTTTGTAATTTGTTTGCTTATGTTCTCAACACCATTTGTCAAATTTGTTGCAGTCAGATTTGGCATTACATTACATCCCTCTTTCTATTCAACTCACAGTCAAACTCAATTTCTTTTTCCATGCAATTAAGTCACACTTTGTTTGGTCAGGAAACCCACACCAAGCATTAAATTTATTGTTAAACCTGATATCACTAGGGAATTGCCCTCAAATTATTCCCCACCTATAACAAATTCAAGCAAAGTGTCTCTTTTGTTCGGCTTTTGGAGCTGATCTGTAACATTTTTAATGTAAACACTTGTCACAGGACACACTACCAGTTTCTTAGCACATAATTCCTTAACCTGGTCGCAGAACTATTCTGCATCCCACAAATATTGCTTCCACTGTCAATTAAAACTTCAACACACACATTATTCCCATTTACATTTAGTTTCTCTACTCTTTTACTCACTGATTCAGTTTCAACCATCAAATCATCCTACACACCTGTCACACTTTCTCTCTGCATAATATTAACATTCACATAACACACAGGCTCTACATCTGTGTCATCCGCAAAAACGTTCTTAAAGGCAACATTATGTTCTTTAGAGTTATTAATTTTTAATAGATCACTCGTAAACAAACTTCTCCACTTCCTCCTGCTCTTTAGCATTTATGAAATTTTGCTTTATCCACAAAATCTTTGACACCATATTGACTTTCACCCTTTCCCATCCGATTATTACACAAATTGTTATTGAGTACAATGTGGTTTGACCTTCTGGCTCTGTCTCAGGACAGTTTTTGCCAAGGTTTTTGGTGAAAATTTGGTTTGCCCAGAGTGTGTCATCTGGACAGCTTTTGACCTACATCAACACCTTATTGCTGTTCTCTTTGATCTACAAAAGGCTTACATCATCACATCTTCACTATCTGACATGGTGGTGTCTCCAGGGTCCACTTCAGATTTTTGTCCAGTACTTTTTGTCACACTGTACCTTCTGGCTTAAAGTCGATGCTTCCCAAAGTCCCACAAGGCTCTGTATCGAATGTTCCTCTCTTTCTAGTGGCCGTAAATGCTCTAGCACAGCTGTTGGGTCTTCAATATCACCTTCTAGAGTGCCAACGATTTTTGCTTTCACTATTGCTTATCTAGTGTGAGTGTTGCTGAATGCCGACTGCAGGGTGCCATTTGAAAGTTGCAGTCATGAGTCATCACCCACTGCTTTCAGTTTTCAGCTGCCAAGAGTCACACTGTGCACTTCTGCTGATATTGCAATGTTCATTGACAACCAGAACTTTACCTCAACGACCATTTGCTCAATGTGGTGGAGACTTGACTCTTTCTGGGACTAGTCTCGGATGCGCGGTTGGCATGGCTTCCCCATCTTCGCCAACTTAAGCAAAAGTGCTGCCTCAGTAATACCAGCTGAGGTGCAGACTGCACTACCCTTCTGCAGCTCTACAAAGCCCTCTCTTGATTGTGGGAGTCTGGCATATGGTTCAGTATTACGGTCTCTGGACCCAACACACCATTGTGGGGTCAGACTTCCAATAGTAGCCTTTCAAAGTAGTCTTGTGAACAACCTGCTTGTGGAGACTGGGGCCCCTCCACTCCAGACCAAGTGCCAACAACAGGTACTCAATTATGCCATACGTGTTTACGGCTCCCCCAAGCATCCGAACTACAATGTCCTTTTTCCTAGTAGAGGTATCATCCTCACATAACAGAGACCCAGAACTGGGGTCACAATGCCTTTGCTTGAAACCTAATTTTCCCCACTGTCAGGGAGCAATCGTATATGCCCCCATGGTGTGTGCCCTGACCTCAGAGCTCTCTCGGTTTATCCTTTGGACTGAAAGATTCAGTTGACCCCATAGTTTTTCACTGCCTGTTCCTGGCTGACCTCAGTGCATTTCCAGGTTTGAAACTGATATACACTGAATAGCTCAACGGTCTATGGACAAACCAGTTTTACATACAGACTTGCAAAGTGCAGTGAATGCAGTAGATGGATGGCTGCGGTGCCCTCACTGCTGGATTGGTGGCCATCAAATAAGCCCCTAGCTATGCTCATTCTTGCACCGACAAGGTGTTCCTAGTCTGCAGTGACTCTCTGAGCAGCTTTGGTGCTATAGACCAGTGCTGCCATCATCATCCATTAGCCATGACTGTCCAAAATCTTCCTTCTGACCTCCATTGATCCAGGTAGGTGATTGTCTGTGTTTGGACCTCTGGACATGTTGGGATCTCAGGGAATGTACAAGCAGGCCAGTTGGCAAAGTTGACTACCAGGATGCTGATTTTGGAAATGGGGGTCCCAGAACTGGTCCTTTGCTTGACTCTGTGCCATCAGTTGTTGGAGGTCTGGAACTCGAAATGCTCTGCCCTGGACTCGCTAAACAAACTGAGGGCAATAAAGGAGGCCACAACCATGTCACAGTCTTTGCCTCACGCTTCTCACAGGGAAGCCATTGTCCTTTGTTGGCTATGCATTGGCCACACTCAGCTGATCCATGGCCACATTCTCCGACATGAAGACCCATCTTACTGCTGATGTGTTGCCTGCCTAATGGTTGCCCCCATTCCATTAGACTGCCCAAATTTGGATGCTTTTCAGTGGTATCTTAAACTTCCTGACACACTACCCCTGGTGCTTGCAGATGATGCAAAAGTGGCTGACCCGGTTTTACATTTCACCTGCAAAGGTGGTTTCTATTCGTCTTTGTGAGGTGGAGCACTTTGGCCTCATTGACAATGTGCCTTCCATCTTCCATAAACAAATGTGTCTACACTTCACTCTCCCGATGTCTATCACTTGCAACAACAGTTACATATATTGAGACTTCACACAGTCCACAATACCACTTCATGCTTTCTTTGGCACCTCTAAACCATTTATATTACAGGTAGGTGTGACACTTTGCACATACATATAATAATTAGCACCAACCTCCACATCACTCATCATAGTTACTGCTCACAGAAACAGCCTGTCTTGTTTTCACATCTACATCCTTAATTTTTTTGTACCTGCTGATCCTATCATTGTCATTATTGCAGCACTGATCATCATTTACATAAGTTTCCTACACTTCACACTTGCACATATTTATGTTATCAAAACCAGCAATGCCAATACTATAACTTTTTTTTTTACAACTCACTCTGTTCAAATAATCATCCAATATACAAATGAATATTCATACCAGTATTTATACCTCTCCTTACCTTTACCTGTTTTTGGTGGTGTTATATTTGTTTACAGCATCCAATAGCTTTGTATTACGCAGAATGCTGCCCTTGAAGCACTCATTAAATTTGTTCCCCCTTTGATCATCAGGACCATTATTTTTTACTCTGGTCCATTCCTTTGCAAATTTCAGTACCCCGGGTCAGACCTTAGTTGGGACCAAGTCTGATTACTAACCATCTTTCCTTGTTGTGGAACATTGAATGTTATAGCATTCTGCCTCTCTCTCTCTCCATAAAATTTTGGATATTTGGTCAGTCGAACTGTTACCCTTTTTGTGAAAAGGACCTCGGTTTCTGTTGCGTGGAAACTGCTGCTGCCACCAGTTATTATTGTGAGCTTCGTGTCTACACCAATTACAGTCATTAACACCTCGGGCTCTACACTGATCAGCCAGAACATTATGACCACTGACCTACTATTGATATAACCCACCCAGGCAATAGCACCATCACCTGCTGAAAAACGACTGCTAGTCAGATACAGGTATGGTGAGTGTGTTGTCTGTGTGTAGGATGGTGAAGGTGCACAATCTATCTGAGTTTGGCCAAGGGCAGATTGTGATGGCCCAGAGGATCAGCACGAGGATTTTGGTCACTGCACAACTTGTCGGATGTACCAATGCTAATACAACATCGGCAACTATGACTGAAATGGGCAATGATCATCTTCACTGGACATTAGCACAGTGGCACAGTGTTGCATGGCCTGATGAATCCTGATACCTTCTTCATCATGCCAATGGAAGTGTGTGAATCTGTCTTCTTCCAGGAGAACAGGTACTTGACACCTGGACGACAGGGTGGAAACAAGCTGGTGGCAGCTCCATTATGCTCTGGGGAACATTCATATGGGCATCCATGGGTTCAGTGACGGCCAAGGAGTATCGTATACTAACACGTACACCTCTTCGTGGCTATCATGTTTCCCACAGCAGTGGTATTTTTCAACAAGATCCAGTGAAGATTATCAAGTTGAGTCAAAAAGCCACCATATTGTAATGCCAGGATTGTGAACACATTTGGGATGTGATTGAATGTGGTGTCAGAGCTGTGAATCAAATCACACTGGAGTGGCTCAGGTGGTAGCAGTCTTTGCAGCATTCAGATCCCAGTTAAAACTACCAGTAGCCTGTCAAGGTGGATTAATTTGTGCAATTCATTCTAGCAGAAAATATATTGTCTCCTTGCCGCTTTTTGTAGGCAAGTTGAGTCAAAAAGTCATTTTGTGATATAATCTACTTGGCCTTGTTCTAGTATTTATTGAGAAAACATTTCTCAAAAACACTGTAATTAATAAATGGATTAGAGTTTTGGTCTATACCAGGTTGCACAGGACCGTCAAACAGATGCTTCACAAATTTAATTTTCATTTTGCCTGACATTGCACTGATGAAATTGTGTTGAGAGAGAGAGAGAGAGAGAGAGAGAGAGAGAGGGGGGGGGGGGGGGGGGGGAGTAGAAGTAGTACTATTAGTTGTAGTACATATTCCGCCTTATGGCAGGTCTTGTCAATGGTAAAGCCTCTTCTGCTTTTGTCTGTCCACAGCCAATCTTTTCATTTCTGAATATTTGTCTCCTTGGATACTGTCCAGCATTTGATATCTTCTTTTTCCTCTTCTCCTTTTTCTCTCCACCATTCCTTCTATTTCTTCCTTCAATAAACAGTACCTCCTCAAACAATGTCCAATCCAGTTCCGTTTTCTCTTTCTATTGACTTTCAGCATGTTTATTTCTTCTCCAACTCTTCTTAATACTTCTTGATTCCTTACTCAGTCTTCCCATTTCACTTTTTCCATTCTTCTTCAGGGCGAGAGAGACAAAAAATCGGGGATTAGAATAGGTCTGAGGTATTCCTGGCTGTTGTAAGAGGTGACTAAAAGGAGTCTCAAACATTTCACCCTTTCGGTGATGATTATAGCAGGGGCGGGCAAACATTGCACGCGGCTCATGAGCGTACAGTGCTGCATGTGTGCTGCTTGCGTGCAACCGTCGACCGGGGCAGTGGCCACAGCCATTGCGGTACTCTCCCACGTTAGAAGATCCAGAGTGGGCTACCGACCTTGAATTTTTAGTGGACGTTACCGGACAAGAATGCATTGAACACAAGTTTGCAAGGAGAAAATCAGCTAATTTGTGAAATGGCTGAAAAGGTGCAAGCTTTCACTAACAAGCTTTAGCTGTGGGAACGACAGCTCTCGTCAGGGAAAGAATAGGTTTCCATACTCAGTGCAATAAAAGAGGAATTTCTCAAGCGATTTGGGGATATATCATATTTATCCTAAGCTTTTGAATGGTTCTCGAGACCATTTGCTGTTTCTGTAGATGATATTCATCCCAATTTGCAAATGGAATTAATAGATCTACAGTGTAATTCTCATCTGAGAGACAAGTTCCTTTTGGCAAAACGTGTAATGGACTTTTATCACAACTTTCCACAGTAAGAGTTTTCTCGTCTCCATTGTGAAGCCGCGAAGATAATGTCAATGTTTGGCTCGACATTAGTTTGTGAGAGATTTTTTTATGTTATGAAAATCAATAAGTCTCGGTTAAGAGCAAACATCAGTGATGTAAATTTATGTAACTGTTTGCGTTTGTCTGTATGTAGAAACTTGACAATTAAACATTAAACGTATTGTAAACCCCACCTGTGATAATTAAATAAAACATATCGTAGGTAATTGGTACTCTTTCAAACCATGATTTCTTTCAAGTACTCCTACTAACCTTATTCCTTCAATCAATAAAGCAAGCTAGGAAACAAAACGCATTACAGAGGAAGGAGCGGAGAGATGGTATGATGGGGAGGGGAGAGAAGTGGGTGGTCAGCTTGCCCCTCTGTGCATGCAGAACACCTGTTAACTGCACACGAGCAAGTGCATCGCACACGTGCAGGATTCCTGCTCGCCCCTGCTCTATAGGGTTTGACCTCCATTCTTTAAAATTTTTCTGAAGAGTGAGGCAATTGGGGAACAGCCCCTTACATGGTGCATCATGTCCCTCATGCGCTGTGACCTTTAGCATCCTTTATTGTCTTGGATCTGCAGTTCCACTCATTCACTCCACCTCCACACCTTGTCAGTTGCATTTCCTCTATCCATTGTGTAGTGTCGTTTTCTGTGCTGACAATGATAATGGACTTGTTTGTACGTGATATCCATCATGGTAGCCAGTCCGTTGTGGTGGGGTTGCCATGTCCCTGTTGGTTGTAGCCCCTTGACTACACAGAGATCCCCCCCCCCCCCCCCCCTGCGGGTCTGGGGGTTAGAATAGGCCTGAGGTATTCCTGCCTGTCATACGAGGAGACTAAAAGGAGTTTCACACATTTGGGCCTTTATGTTATGGTCCGCTGTACGGTTTGACCTCCGTTCTTCAAAATTTTCCCGACGAGCGAGCCAATTGGGGAAGGGTGCCTTACAAGGTATGTTGTGTCCATCATCCATTGAGATCTTTAGCTCACTTTCTTGTCGTCGAATTGCAGTCCTGCCTATTCTCCATGTCTTGGGCGAGGACACTTTCCTGGGTAAGTTTTCCACCATGCACTATGCAGTGTCAATTTCTGTGTCGACAATGACCATGGACTTATTTGCACCTGATATCCAGCATGGTAGCAAGTCTGTTGTGGTGGGGCCGCCACGTACCCTGTTGGTTGTAGCCCCCTGACCACACAGGGATCACTCTGCTGATGCCTGCACATATGCCAATGGGCAGACGCCCATCCCCGTGGGCATCAGGACTCCTGGCAATGGCCATCCTGCCAGGTGGCCTTTGCTGCAGCTGGGTGGCACCCGTGGGGAGGGCCCCTGGTCAGAGTGGGTGGCATCAGGGCGGATGACATGTGATGAAGCGTAATCCATCATCTCTTGCTGGTGGTGAAACACCAGCGATCACGAACTGAATTCAATGCACAGAAGTATGACGCCAAATCGTTCCCCTCTCTGGCCACGCCAAGGGGGGAACATCAGGCTAAGGATGGTAACAAATCTTATTCGCCCTGTTACCTGGTATGTTCGAGAGCTGATGGGGAATCTTTCATGACGATGAAGCCTCAGTTTTTTGTTGAGCATTTAGAGGACAAGTTCGGGGAGGTGGAGGGCTTGTCCAAAATGAGATCTGGGTCAGTCTTGATCAAAACAGCTTCCTCTGCCCAGTCATGGGGGTTACTCACTTGTAACAATCTGGGGGATGTTTCTGTAACCACCACGCGCAATAAGAGCTTAAATATGCTCCAGGGCATCATATTTCACAGAGACCTTCTTTTGCAGTCCGACAATGAGCTGTGTGCCAATTTAGAATGGCAAGGTATACATTTCGTCCGGCGTGTCAAGGTGATGGTCTACTGGCGTGATGTAAAGCCCTATATCCCTCCCCCGATGTGGTGCTATAAGTGCTGGAAGTTCAGCCATATGTCTTTCCCCTGTACTTCCAGCGTCACATGCCGAAATTGCGGACGCCCATCACATCCCAATACTCCACATGCCCCGCCTCCCACCTGTGTCAACTGTGGAGAGCACCATTCACTTCGCTTGCCTGACTGCAGGATTCTCCACAAAGAAAGGAAAATCATGGATTACAAGACCCTGGACCGACTGACCTACACTGAGGCTAAGAGAAAATTTGAACACCTGCATCCTGTGCATATGACATCATCTTACTCCGCCGCTACAACAGTTCCTGCGCTACCTACTTCGGGGGCAAGCAACCCCCCCCCCCCCCCCTCTCCCCAACCATTGGGGACGCCCATCCCCACTTCTAAGCCGGAGAAGCGTAAGTCTTCTTCAGCTTCTTTCGCTAGGAAGGGGTCCCTTGCCTTGGGTCACTCCCTTCCCAGGTTTGTTCTAGTGGGAAAGACGACACCCGCCAGTGGCTGAAGAGCCCAAAAGCAGCCAGTTATAGGGCTTCACACTCCTCCTCATTCCCGGAGACTGAGCCAGTGAAGTCCTCCCACCCAGGGAAACCCAAGGAGCAGTAAGATAAATCCAAAAAGAAAACCCCTAAGACCAAGGAACTTGTGGTGGCACCCACACCACCACTACCTACAAGCTCTGTGGCTGAGGATGGGATGGAGATTTTGGCTAAACTGCCTCATTGAATGTTCCATTCCTTCCCAGTCTCACAATAACATCCTCCAGTGGAATTGCAGCAGTTTTTTGCACCACTTGGCTGAGCTATGGCAACTTTTTAAGCTTTACACCTGCTATCTGCATCGCCCTCCAGGGAACCTGGTTTCCAGCAATGCGGACCCCTGCCCTCTGTGGCTATAACTGATATTATAGGAACCATAGCAACTTTAATAGAGTGTCAGGTGTAGTTTGCGTTTATGTCCTAAACTCAGTCTGTAGTGAAAATGTGCACCTTCTAACCCCTCTTGAAGCTGTGGCTGTCAGAATAAGGACAACGCAGGAAATAACTGTCTGCAATGTATATCTTCCTGCAGATGGTGCAGTACCCCTGAATGTATTAGCTGCACTGACTGATCAACTCCCTAAACATTTCCTACTTCTGGGAGATTTTAATGCCCATAACCCCTTGTGGGGTGGTCCCATGCTTACTGGCCGAGGCAGAGATGTCGAAACTTTACTGTCACAATTCGACCTCTGCCTCTACTGGGGCCATCACACTTTTCAATGTGGCTCATGGTAGTCACTCAGCCATTGATTTATCAATTTGCTGCCCAGGACTTCTCCCATATATCCATTGGAGAGCACATGAAGAGCTGTGTGGTAGTGACCACCTGTCACTGCCCTGGTGTCAGGCACATGGACACCTGCCCAGATGGGCTTTGAACAAGGCGGACTGGGGAACTTTCACCTCTGCTGTCACCGCTGAATCTCCCCACTACGGTAACATTGATGTGATGGTTGAGCAGGTGGCTAGCACAATTGTTTCTGGGCCAGATAACGCGATCCCTTGATCTTTAGGGTGCCCAAGAATGAGGCAGTTCCTTGGTGGTCGAAGGAAATCGCTGAAGCAATTAAGGTGCATCGGCAAGCTCGTCGGCAAATTACCCCCAAGCCTTTCATACACTCAAACGGTGGCTGGAAGGAAACGTCTTCTCATTCACTGCACGTTGCAGTGAATCCTATAACACCCCATTTACAGAGTGGGGGCTCCTCAGTGCCCTTGCACATTGCCCCGACACAGGTAGTGGTCCTGATCGCACCCACACCCAGATGATCTGACTAAAAGCGACATCTTCAACCGGCTCCGGTGTGATGGTGTCTTTCCATCGCAATGGCGGGAGAGCACCATCGTTCTGTTGTTCAAACCCGCTAAAAAACCGCTTGATGTGGACAGCTATTTGCCCATCAGGCTCACCAACATTCTTTGTAAGTTGCTGGAATGCATGGCATGTCGGTGGTTGGATTGGGTCGAGTCCTGGAGTCACGTGGCTTGCTGGCTCCATGTCAGGGCAGTTTCCGCCAGAGTCGCTCTACCACTGATAATCTTGTGTCCATCGAGTCTGCCATCCGAAGAGCCTACTCCAGACGGCAACACCTGATTGCCATCTTTTTTGACCTACGTAAAGCATACGACATGACTTGTCGACATCATATCCTTGCCACATTTTATGAGCGGGGTCTCCGGGGACCACTCCTGATTTTTATCCAAAACTTCCTGTCACTCTGTACTTTCCGTGTCCAAGTTGGTGACTCCCATAGCTCCATCCATATCCAGGAGAATGATGGAGTCCTGCAAGTCTCTGTAATGAGTGTCTCTCTGTGTTGAGTGTGTCTATTTTTAGTGGCCATTGACAGTCTAGCAGCAGTTGTTGGGCCCTCCGTCTCACCTTCTCTGTATGCAGATGACTTCTGCATTTTGTACTGCTGCTTCAGTACTGTTGTTGCTGAGTGGCACCTCCATGGAGCCAACCACAAGGCGCAGTCATGGGCTCTAGTCCACAGCTTCCAATTTTCAGCTGGAAAGTTGTGTGCCATGTGGTTCTGTTGGCATCGTACCGTTCATCTGGAACCCTCACTTTACCTTAATGACGATCCACTCACTGTAGTGGAGACATGTCAGTTCCTAGGAATGGTTTTTGTTGTTCGATTGACTTGGCTCCCTCATCTTCGTCAGCTTAAGCAGAAGTGCTGGCAGCACCTAAATGCTCTCCGTTGTCTAAGCAACACCAATTGGTGTGCAGACACTGTACGCTGCTGCAGCTCTACAGAGCTCTTGTCCAATCCCAAATTACTATGGAAGTGTGGTTTATGGTTTGGCAGTGCCTTCAGCATTGCATTTACTCGACCCTGTGCACCACTGTGGGGTTCGATTAGCGACAAGAGCTTTTAAGACGAGTCTGGTGACCAGCGTACTGGTGGAGGCTGGTGTCCCTCCATTACAGATCAGACGTGTGCAACTGCTCGCCTGCTACGCACACACATTCATAGTTCCCCTGAGCATCTGAATTACCGTCTCCTTTTCCCACCCATGGCAGTCCATCTCCCGCATTGGCGGCCCAGATTGGGGCTAATGATTGTGGTTCGCATGCGGTCCCTTCTCTCCGAACTGGAATCCTTCCCTCTACCACCTCTTTTTGCCGGTCTGTTCACATACGCCTCTATGGTGTACGCCTCGGCTGCAGCTGCATCTGGACATTTTGCATGGCCTTAAGGACTCCATTAATCCTGCCGCTCTCCGCTGTTGCTTCCTCTTGATTCTTGACGTATTCCGGGGCTCTGAAGCGGTTTACATCGATGGCTCAATGGCTGATGGTCATGTAGGCTTCGCGAATGTTCATGGAGGACATATTGAGCAGCGGTCTTTGCCAGTTGGCTGCAGTGTTTTCACTGTAGAGCTGGCGGCCATATCTCCTACTCGAGTACATCCGTGAGTCATTTCTCCTGTGTACTGACTCATTGAGCAGCCTACAAGCTATCGACCAATGCTACCCCCGCCACCCTCTGGTAGCATCCATTCAGGAGTCCATCTGTGCCCTGCTGTTCCGTGGTGTTTCTGTTTACCCCAGGACATGTCAGAATCCCTAGCAACGAACTTGCCGACAGGCTGGCCAAACAGGTGACACGGAAACCGCTTTTGGAGATAGGCATCTCCGAAACTGAGCTGCGTTCTGTCTTACACCGCAGGGTTTTCCGGCTTTGAGAGATGGAATGGCACAACAGCACACACAACAAACTGCATGTCATTAAGGAGACTATGAATGTGTGGAAGTCTTCCATGCAGGTCTCTTGCAGGGAATCAGTTGCCCTCTGCCGGCTCTGCATTGGCCATACATGGCTAACATAAGGTTACCTACTCCATTGTGAGGACCCACCTCAGTGTCGCTGTGGCTCCCAAATGACAGTCATCCATCTCTTGCTGGACTGCCCACTTTGAGCCGCTCTGCAACAGATTTTTAACTTTCCCAGCACCCTGCCTTCTGTGTTGGGCAACAATGCCTCCACAGCAGCTTTAGTTTTACGTTTTATCTGTGAGAGTGGGTTTTACACTTCTATCTAGGTTTTAGCGCATGTCCTTTGTCCCTCTGTGTCCTCCACACTAGTGCTTTTAGGGTGGAGGTTTTAATGTGTTGCAGAGTGGCTGGCTTTCCCTTTTTATTCTCGTGGTCGGCCAGCCACTCTAATCTGCTTCCATGTTTTACTCTATTCTATTTCTAGCATCTCTCTGTTGTTCTCTTGCCCTCTTTGTTCCTTTTAGTGTTCGTTGTCTTCCCTTCGTTCTTGTTGCTTTTCCTTTCTGTCCGTTTTGTGTTATATGTTTTATTTGTTTTATTCTCACACTTGTGGCATTGTTTAACTAGGAACAAGGGACCGGTGACCTCATAGTTTGGTTCCTTCTCCCACCTTTAAATGAAGCAACCAACCAACACAGAGATCGCCCTGCTGATGCCAGCGTCATCAATTTCCCACACATGCCAAGGAGTAATGCCCGTCTACCTGCGACATGGATACTCCCGACAATGGCCATCCTGCCAGCTGGCCTTTGCTGAGGCTGGGTGGGGCTCATGGGGAGGGGCTCTGGTTGGAGCATTTGGCATCAGGGCAGATAACCATCAGCGTGGTCAAACACCAGCAGTCTCTAAGCATTCGAGGTCTCAGTTCAATGCAAGGAGGTATGACCCCAACTCATTCCCCTCCCTGGCAACACTATGGGAGGAATTCGTGCCAGTGCCTAGTATGTACAAGAGCTGATGGGGAATCTTTCCTGTCAATGAAGTGTCAGTTTTTTGTGGACCATTTAGATGACAAATTTTGGGAGGTGGAGGGATTGTCCAATATGCGATCTGGGTCAGTCCTAATAAAAACAGCATCCTCTGCCCAGTCACAGGCTCGCTTGACTGCAGTATTCTCCAGAAAGAAAGGAAAATCATGGAATATAAAACTCTGGATAATAACGTATCAGGTGGATTATACGTCTATGTCCTGAACTCAATATGTAGCAAATCTGTGCCCCATTAAAGCCAAAGCCAAAAGGTGTGGCTGTCAAGATAAAGTGGATGCAGGAAATAGCCATCTGCAATGTATATCTTCCTCCAGATGGTGAGGTACCCCTGAAGATATTGGCTGCAGTGATTAATCAACTCCCCAGACCTTTCCTACTTTTGGAAGATTTTAACACTAATAACCCCTTGTTGGGTGGCACCATGCTTACTGGCCTAGGTAGAGATGTCAAAAATGTACTGTCTCAACTTGATCTCTGCCTCTTAAATACTGTGACCCCCACACATTTCAGTGTGGCTTATGGTTCTTACTTGGCCATTGATTTATCACTTTGCAGCCCAGGACTTCACCCATCTGTCCACCGGAGAGCCCACAATGATTTTTGTGGTAGTGATCATGTCCCCATCTTTCTGTCACTCCCCCAGTGTCATTCCCCAGGATGTGTACCCAGATATACTTTAAACAAGGCAGACTGGGAAGCTTTCACCTCTGCTGTCACCGTTGAATCTTCCCCTCATAGTAACATCAATGTGGTGGTTGAGAGATTAACCACAACGATCATTTCTGCTGCGAAAAATGCAGTCCTTCATCCCTCAGGGTGCCCCCAGTGAAATACAGTGCCTTGGTGCTCGCTGGAAATTTCTGAGGCCATTAAAGAGCATAGCAAGCTCTACAGTGACATAAGTGGCACCCATTGCTAGACCACCTAATAAATTTTAAATGGCTCCATGACCATGTTCACCAGCTCATAAATAAATGGAACAGGAGTGTTGGGGGAGGTACGCGTCCACCATAGGCTCACATACATTGCCTTCACAAGTCTGGACAAAGATTCGAAGTTTCTTTGGGTACCAGACCGTAACTGGTGTCCCTGGCATAGCCATCAATGGAGTGTTGTCTACTGACTTAAATGCAATTGCCGAGCATTTTGCTGCGGGCTCTAAATCGGAGAATTCCCCTACCCTCCTTTCCCGCCTTTCGTACCCTCAAACAGGGAATGGAAGGGAAATTCCTCCCGTTCACTACACACCACAGTGAACCATGTAACACTCTACTGAGTGAAAACTCCTCCACGTCCTTGCACATTGCACCGACACAGTTCCTGGGCTAGATAGCATCTACACTCAGATGATTAAACATTTCTCATCGTATTACTAGTGACATCCCCTCATCATTGTCAATCGCATCTGGACCGATGGCATATTCCCATCGCAACAGTGGGAGAGTGCCATCATTCCAGTGCTCAAACCTGGTAAAAATTCGCTTGATGTGGATAGCAATCGGCCCATCAACCTAATCAATGTTCTTTGTAACATGCTAGAATGTATGGTGAGTCAGCAGTAGCGTTGGCTCCTGGAGTCACAGGGCCTACTAGCTCTGTGCCAGGCCAGTTTCTGTCAGGGTCACTCTACCACTTTAGTGTCCCTTGAATTTGAATAGCCTTTTCCAGATGCCAACACCTGGTAGACATCTTTTTTTATTTAAGAAAAGCCTACAACACAAGCTGGCGACACCACATCCTTGTCACATTACACAAGTAATGCCCCGATTTTTGTCCAAGACTTCCTGTCGCTCTGTACTTTCTGTGTCCAAGTTGGTGCCTCTCGTAGTTCTCCCCATATCCAGGAGAATGGGGTCGCACAGGGCTCAGTATTGATTGTGTCTTTATTTTTAGCTGCCATTAACGATCTACCAGCAGCTGTGTGGCCGTCTGTCTCATCTTCTCTGTATGTAGACAACTTTTGAATTTTCTACTGCTCCTCCAGTACTGTTGTTGCTGAGCGGCACCTAAGGGAACCATCCAAAAGGTGCAGTCATGAGCTCTAACCCATGCCTTCTAGTTTTCAGCCAAAAAGTCATGCATCATGCACTTCAGTTGGCATCATATCGTCATCTGGAACCAAAACTTTATCTTGATGATGATCCACTCACTGTAGTGGAGACATATCGATTCTTAGGACTGGTTCTTAATGCCCTGTTGACTTGGCTCCCTCTCCTTCATCAGTTTAAGTGGAAGTGCTGGTAACACCTTAATGCCTCCTCCCCTCCTCTCCCTGCTGCCTGTGTAACACCACTTAGGGTGCAGATTGCTCTACACTGCTGAGGATGTACAATGCCCTTGTTCAGTCCCGCATTGACTATGGGAGTCTGGTTTGTGGTTCGGTGGTGCCCTCAGCATTGCAGTTACTAGACCCAGTTCACCACTGTGGGGTATGACTAGCGATGGGTGCTTTTAGGACAAGTCTGACAAATGTTCGCCAATTATGCTGCGCACATTCATAGCTCTTCTGAGCATCCAAATTACCATCTCCTTTTCGCAACCATGGTAGTTCATCTGCTGCTGTTCACATCTGATCCCTTCTGTCTGAACTAGAGTCCTTTCCTTTACCATATTTCCTCCGGGTCCATTCACATGTACCTCCACTGTATATACATAGGCCACAGCTCCGGCTGAACCTTTCACATGGCTCTAAGGATTCAGTTCCCGCTGAGGCTGTCCGCAGTCACTTTCTTTCGATTCTTGACACGTCCCAGAGCTCTGAAGTAGTCTACACCAACAGCTTGATGGTTAATGGTCACATTGGCTTCGCTTATGCTCACACAGTGCAATTTGCACAGCACTCCTTGCCAGATGGCTGTGTCTTTTCACTACAGAGCAAGAGCATATCTGTTCCTGCTCTGGTGAGGCCTTCTTTGTCTGTAGTGAGCTACTCACCAGTGCTAACCTTGCGATCCTTTGGTAGTGACCATCCAGGGGTCTGTCTGTAACCTGGAATGGTCTGGTCATTCAGTGGTGTTTGTCTGGATCCCAGAATCCCAAGAAATGAACTTGCTGACAGTCTGACCAAACAAGCTACTTGGAAACCATTTATGGAGATCGGCATCTCTGAAACTGACGTGTACTAGGTATTATGCTGCAAGGTTCTTGGGATTTAGGATATGGAATGACATAATCTAGGTACACCAAATAAACTGCATACCATAAAGGAAACTACAAATGTGTGGAAGTCCTCCGTGCAGGCCTCTCACAGGGACTCTGTGGTCCTCTGCCGGCCTCGCATTGGCCACACTTGTGAAGACCCACCTCAGTGTTGATATGACAGCCGGTTGATGGTGGCCCACATTCTGTCACACTGTCCTGCTTCAGCTTCCCTTCGACAGAATTTTCGGTTACCGGTCTTGTTAACATTAGTTTTAGCTGATGTCACCTCATTGGCTTATTTAGGTTACCTTTTATATGTGAAGGGGGGTTTCATCATTCTGTTTACGTTTTAGTATATGTCCTTTGCCAGTATGTGTTCTCTACCCTAATGCCCTTAGGCTGAAGGTTTTAATGTGTTGCCGAATGGCTGGCTTATCCTTTTTTATTCCTGTGATGAGCCAGCTATGGTTATCTACTCTATTGTTTTAATCCCTTCTACCTATTTCTTGCATCTCTGCTGTGGTTTTCTTGTGTCTCTCTGTGGTTTTCTTGTCTTATTTTGTTCAATGTAGTTTTTGTTGCCCTCCTATAGTTCTTGTGGTTTTCTTTCCTCCAGATTTTGTGCAATAAGTCTTGTTTGTTTTACTCGTTCCCTCACAGACTTGTTTCATAGGAACAAGGGACCAGTGACCAAGCAGTTTGATCCCTTCACCCGACTCCCATTCAACCCCCTCCACCCCCTTAAACCAACCAACCGAGTTGCCACTTCTGATACTCCATTCAAACAGGTCTCAGAAAGCCCAACAGTACTGATCGACCATGGTGTCATCCTTAGCCTGTAGGCATCACGTATGCAGATATGAAGAGGCATGTGGCCAGCACATCACTCTCCCGTTTTTGTGGCCGGAACCACTACTTCTCGATCAAATAGCTCATCAATTTGCCTCACAAGGGCAGAGTGCACCCTGCTTGCCAACAGTGCTCGGGAGATGCTGGCGGTCACTCATCCAAGTGCTAAAGTGCCAGCCGAGCCCAACAGTGATTAACTTGGGTGATCTGGTGGGAACTGCTTTTACCATTGTGGCAAAGCAATTTCTGATAGCTCAGAATCAAAACTATTAATTTAAGAGTCCACAGCACATTATAATTCAGATTTCATGTGTTTCATGTTGCTGTTAAGCTTGGCAAGAGTACATTGTACCTCACTCCCTGTCTCTCTCCTTCGCCACCTCCCTTAAGTTCCCCTTGACCCTTTCCAACTTGGCAGCAAATTTATTTTCGACTTTTGCAAATCCAGCTTCTAACCCTTTGTATATTATGTTCCTATTGTTTTCAGCTCTCTCATTTTTCAGTCCTATTTCCCTGAACTTAATCTTGAACCCTTTCCAACTTGGCAGCAAATTTATTTTCGACTTTTGCAAATCCAGCTTCTAACCCTTTGTATATGATGTTCCTATTGTTTTCATCTCTCTCATTTTTCAGTCCTATTTCCCTGAACTTAATCTTGAACTGTGAATTTGGGACCGCCATTTTATTTAACATGAGATGCCATGGATTAACCCCTATTGGTACTCAGACACTCAAACTAGGACTTACATGCTCACAAGGTATGGCTCTAAAGCAATCACTCAATAATTTTCAAATGTGTCTTGCCATGGCTGACAACACAAACTCACAATATACAAAATGCAATTGCTGCCTGTACTTAGCTCTGTTCTTGGAGATTGCCTGCAGTGTGTGTGAAATTACATACTGATAAAGTCATGGCCCTGAGTTGCTGAGATGCAATGTCCTGCCAAATGCTGCAATCTTGAAATCGGTGTGGAACTCTGCGTGATGACTTCTGTGAAGTGTTGTGTTGTGCAACCGATGTGATGACTGCAGCTATGTGAAGTCTCAAACAGCCAATTTGTGTATAATCAGATTTTACTTAAATTTGGCTTGGCAGCTTTTATCTTGTTGCCAATCACACACTGATGCAAAACATTTATGATTATCACAAATTTATAATGTCCTTGCAGACTTGTTAGTTGAATTTTAATTAAAAGTATGTGGCTGTAGTTGTTTTGTAACAAATGAGCTAGGTGACACTATGAATTTGTTTATTTATATTATTCATGTTTATCTGCAAAAATTTGTTTATTTTTGACACTTGTTCTTTCATCCAGTTTATCAAAAGTCAATTTACAAAGCGAACTCAAGATCTTGGTCCCATTTTTTAAAAAAGTGTTTATTCCTTTCATGTGTCTGAACACAATTCTCAGTACAACTCTACTGCTTGCTTCTATTGTCACTGTGGAAAAATTCCGTGCTGAAATAAACTCATTGAATGGTCATATTTCCTACAGTTCCAGTACACAGAAATCTTCCAAATCCTGAAGAACATTTAAACTAATCAAAGACAAGAAACTGCTACAATGCAGCCATTTACCTCTACAACCAATCAATAGGCTGCTGGTATCCTGAATACTGAACTCCTTTCTCTCTTGTCCCTAAACCAAATGTCTTGAGCATTTTGAATCTCCAGCTGAAATCCTCTAGCCCAAGAGACAAAACACCTTCTAAAACAGGAATGTCTTGACTTGTTTAATTCAGTGACAGAAGTTCCTAATTATCTCAACATCAATTCCCAGCTAAACTACACCATGTCCCCACCACACTCGAGATTTTGTCTTCTACCGGCTGTTACCTCCGTGGCTCCATAACCATTTCACTTCGTCACAGATTTGCGCAGTAAGTACAAATGTGTACAACTTTGAACCAATTGGCCAACCTTAGCAACTATAATTAAATAAGAGTTAAATTGTAAATTGCACTTCAACAATGAATATAATGATACCAGATGCTGTATATTTACTATCATAAAAGGCTTAAGTTATTTTCAGTTGTGTCACTAACACGTCTTAATTTTTTCATTGTATTAAACACAAAAGTGTTATACACATTTTACTGATATGTGCTATCATGTATGTTTCAATTTAACAAGACATATGACCAAAGAATGGACAGGCAGTCTAATGCTGTGTGCCTACACATTACTTAAACTTGCATGGGATGTGTGTCTCAAGCAAAGATAATAATACAGACAATATATTTTTGTGTAGTGTTGCAAGACAGGTCACCTCATTAGTATCTTTTCTTTCTGCACCACTTAACAAATATGTGAACAATGAACCCACTGTCTAATATACAGTGCCAGTTAAAAATCCTTGGGCAGTGAAAGTATACAACCATCTCGTACATTTGAAGCATACATTGACCATTTGAAGATCCTTGTAAGATGCATTTGATGGTGCCTGGGCCCCCTGCAGCATTTAACAAATACCAACAGCGTTGGTCGTAATGCAACATAGCTGGTGACTAATATAGTGTGCTGATTACATTCCCTTGCACATGAAAGCATGTGACCGTCTTGTGCCTGTGTAAAGAGACAATGTCCTTTTGTGCTGTGTTTGAAGATACGCATTCCACTGGCACTGGAGCAGCCCTCAGAATGTGGAAAGTAAGTACTGAGACAATCAGTTTAACTCACGGCTTTCCTAAAGCTTGTGACGTACTTGGCCATGGGAAAGGAAACACTGTTCTCTTTGTGGTGTAGTTTAAGATACATGGCAGGCCGCCATCCGAACAGTCTTTGGCTTCCATGAAACAGGTGGGTGACGGACATCATTAGTTTCTACATTGGCTCATTCCCAGTGCATTCAGTCTCGTGGGCTCCCCATCCCGAATGGCATGTGAAAAATACGGTGCTGTGCCACTGCAGCTAACCATGGCTACCTGCAGTGCCTTAGGAATGCTAACAATACACCATGTTGAACATGGGAGCCCAGTGTTCTCGTACTTTTTCTATGCACAGCACAACACACCACACCCCTGGGTGCTCTGTATGTTACCTCTCAGCCAACTTAATATATACACACTGTTTCTAACAGTAATACTTGTCTTGTCTGTGATGCGTGATTATACTCCTTAATGAGGAGATTATGGCAGAATTTTAAATTTTGAAATTTGCTCAATAATTATATGAAATATCGAAAATCAAATTTTTATTGCCCCTGGGAGCCATTAGATAGGCAGCCTGTAACTGTGTCCTCACACCATCAACCACGAATTGGGTTATCTATTTATTAATACAGATAGCTGCTGTTCTCTACTATTGGTAGCTTAGTATTATGCAATGACCACAGGTGAGCCCCCTCAAAAATACATTTGGGGATGCAGAGCCTCCCCAAAATTTAAGAAAATTATTAGTTATATTATGCTTTGTAAAATCACAAAATTATGTTGGAATTTTTTATTTTCCTTGTTAACATCAGTTACCTTTTAAAATACATTCAGTAAAGAATTAAAACAAATAATTATTGCAGTAGTAAGCAGGTTCACTGAAAAAGAGTGGTGTGAATCATGAAAGTGTCATGGTGCTGTGGGCACTCTTAGAATTAGTTCTGGTGCACAAACCTTCGGGTAAAGTCTGGTGTTGGTGGGCCAGCGCTGCGGCCTTGGCGACATCAAAAGGACTGGCGTAGAAGCACTTGGAACCCTGTGCCTCGTTTCACCTTGATGCTTCGAGACATTACGACGCCGCGGCTATATAAAGCCCACCCTGTTGTCGCAGTCATTCAGTGTTGGTAGTTTTGTTCAGCTCATGCTGCAGATGTGTTAAGTGTTCAGACTTTAGTGTCTAGTGGACTATTTTATATGACTATATTTTATTCATTTTATTTAGTCTCTTCATGTATTGTGAATGAAGTTTGCAATGGGTAAATTTGTTACCAAAAAGGAGCACTTGGAAGTTGACGATACTACAGTTCAGCCTCCAACAATTATTGTGTCTTCAATTGCTTCGTCATCTTCAGGCGTGAACTGTTCACAGCGAAACCTGGACAATCCGCTAAGGGAAGATCATTTCAAAAGTCTTTGTCGATCAGATATACACTCCTGGAAATGGAAAAAAGAACACATTGACACCGGTGTGTCAGACCCACCATACTGGCTCCGGACACTGCGAGAGGGCTGTACAAGCATTGATCACACGCACGGCACAGCGGACACACCAGGAACCGCGGTGTTGGCCGTCGAATGGCGCTAGCTGCGCAGCATTTGTGCACCGCCGCCGTCAGTGTCAGCCAGTTTGCCGTGGCATACGGATCTCCATCGCAGTCTTTAACACTGGAAGCATGCCGCGACATCGTGGACGTGAACCGTATGTGCAGTTGACGGACTTTGAGCGAGGGCGTATAGTGGGCATGCGGGAGGCCGGGTGGACATACCGCCGAATTGCTCAACACGTGGGGCGTGAGGTCTCCACAGTACATCAATGTTGTCGCCAGTGGTCGGCGGAAGGTGCACGTGCCCGTCGACCTAGGACCGGACCGGACTGCAGCGACGCACGGATCCGCGCCAAGACCGTAGGATCCTACGCAGTGCCGTAGGGGACCGCACCGCCACTTCCCAGCAAATTAGGGACACTGTTGCTCCTGGGGTATCGGCGAGGACCATTCGCAACCGTCTCCATGAAGCTGGGCTACGGTCCCGCACACCGTTAGGCCGTCTTCCGCTTACGCCCCAACATCGTGCAGCCCGCCTCCAGTGGTGTCGCGACAGGCGTGAATGGAGGGACGAATCGAGATGTGTCGTCTTCAGCGATGAGAGTCGCTTCTGCCTTGGAGCCAATGATGGTCGTATGCGTGTTTGGTGCCGTGCAGGTGAGAGCCACAATCAGGACTGCATACGACCGAGGCACACAGGGCCAACACCCGGCATCATGGTGTGGGGAGCAATCTCCTACACTGGCCGTACACCTCTGGTGATCGTCGAGGGGACACTGAATAGTGCACGGTACATCCAAACCGTCATCGAACCCATCGTTCTACCATTCCTAGACCGGCAAGGGAACTTGCTGTTCCAACAGGACAATGCACGTCCGCATGTATCCCGTGCCACCCAACGTGCTCTAGAAGGTGTAAGTCAACTACCCTGGCCAGCAAGATCTCCGGATCTGCCCCCGATTGAGCATGTTTGGGACTGGATGAAGCGTCGTCTCACGCGGTGTGCACGTCCAGCACGAACGCTGGTGCAACTGAGGCGCCAGGTGGAAATGGCATGGCAAGCCGTTCCACAGGACTACATCCAGCATCTCTACGATCGTCTCCAAGGGAGAATAGCAGCCTGCATTGCTGCGAAAGGTGGATATACACTGTACTAGTGCCGACATTGTGCATGCTCTGTTGCCTGTGTCTATGTGCCTGCGGTTCAGTCAGTGTGATCATGTGATGTATCTGACCCCAGGAATGTGTCAATAAAGTTTCCCCTTCCTGGGACAATGAATTCACGGTGTTCTTATTTCAATTTCCAGGAGTGTATATGGCTAGATTATGAAGCATCTACCAAAAAATGTGCAAAGAGGCAAATGCTAAAAATCTATTACAATTTTCTTCCAAAAAGATGCATTTACTTCCATAGGGTTTTCTAACTGGAAAAGGCTATGGAAAAATTCCATCTTCGTGAAAATACGTTTATGCATAAAGAAGGTGCTTGGAAACTAAATTCTATCACCAACCGAAGTGTGGCCTCCCATTTGAATGAACAGTTAGATAGTGATATGAAGAAAGGCCATTTAGCTCTTGAGACAATTTTTACTATGATGCAGTTTCTATGCCGACAAGGACTAGCAATTAGAGGGCACGAAGATGTAAACTCAGATTTTTTCAGTTGTTGCAACTCCGAAAGAATGACATACCTGAGTTTAAAGATTGGTTAGGGCATTCGGGGTATAAGTGGATGTCCCACGATATTCAAAACAAGATTGTTGATCTACTAGGGAAGTCTGTGTTGAGAAAGGTATTGACATCAATCAAGAGACTGGACATTTTTCTATTATGGTTGATGAAACAAGTGATTCTTCGATTCACGAGTAACTGTATTATGAAAATACCATGTGTGTTTATGTTTTTCATCTAAAATTTTGAAAATTTCCCTGGGCAATATAGCTTTACAATGAACACTACCTGCCATGTACCTAACAGAGCTTTCCGTTTCCAAATCTAGATGGTTTGTAGAAGAAGCAGTGAATAAGGTTCCTTTTTTTTATATAGGATTTCCAAATTCTTGCTTTATGTTAAAAAGGATTCTGATGTATATTTTCTCCCAACGTACACACTCCAAATACGAGACAAAGTCTACACGACTATTATTTTCGTGTCTTGCCTTGTGACTGTGTAAGTCACTGTTCAACTGAAACTGATTTTTGTTATCAGCAAGAAAAGCCATTAAGGAGTAAATGTATTGGGGAGTGAGTATAATAATGTCAAGATCCTTAAAAAGGCTTCTAATTGTGTACAGTTATCTACTTTCCACTATATTCTTACTTCTCACATCTGTTGAATAAACATTTTATTTGCTTTAAGTGCACTACCCCAGGATACAATTCTATAAGACCACAGGGAGTGAATCAATTAGTGATTCTTTTGTCTGTTCACATTACGTTTGTTTGATATGTCGGCTACTAGCCTTTGTACCAACTGCTGATAATTTGTAAGTTGGTCTAATGGTAAAAATTGATAATAAATTATATATTAGTGTTATTGTGTTTCCAGGAAAAGAGAGATTGCTGTGCTGTGATGGCTACAGGATATGGTAAAAGTTTACTTTACCAATATCCTCCAGTGTACAGTCAAGGACTTTCACTAGTTATTACACCACTCATATCACTTATGGAAGATCAAACATGTGCATTGCAGGTAATTTAAATACAAAACTGTATAGAATTTTAAAGCTATCTGTGTTTTCTCTGTTGTGTTTTGTCATCTTGTCTGCTGAAGGACAACACATCAATTTCAATAAAATGCCTGTTTCTGTTTTTATTTGTTAGTTAGATTTAACTATCATACTTAGTGAATACCATGTTGCTGAGGTAGTGAAGAACACCTATGGCTGTGTAATAACTCTTGTCAGTTTGACTATTTATTACAAGAAACCAAAAGTATAGTTTTAGAACTTCAATAAAATGCTGGAACTCATGTATAGAAGCAGTGCTAACATCTGCCAGTTAAGTGTAAAGAAGAAAGGGCTAACTGGGCCATAATTTTACTATATGAATTTAATCCTTTTTTCTTTAAAGCCAGGTTTTCTAATGTTTTATTCAAGATAATCTTTAAGGTAGTCTTTTGTTATAAAATGAAACTTTCTGGTTAAAATACTCTATTTGATTAAACACTCTTTAAATGTTTGTTGTAGGAAAGTTCTGTTAGAATGTATACTTGTGGATTAAAGGACACTATTGACTAAAAAGTGGAAACATTGAGTTGTCAATAGGCACATACAAAGAGAAAGAAAACTTGCTAGCTTTCGTGGCTAAAGCCTCGGAGGCAGGCACCCGGATTGCCAGATAGGAATGCAGGTTGATAGGTGTATGGGCTGGCTTATGATACACAGTTGTTGGAGTCAGTGGGAGCAGCACACACTGAAGATGATGTGGAGATGTGAATTGGGAGAGAATGATAAGATGGAGGAAGGGAAACTGTTGGATGGAGGGTATGGGAACAGTGGGTTAGTGGGGATAGAGTCCAGGTTGATTACGGCAGTGAAGTATGTGTTGCAGGAGTAAAAGTCCCTCCTGCATAGTTCGAAACCAATGATGAAGTGAAGGATCCAGATGACCTGGATTGTGATGCAGCATTTGAAATTGAGCATGTTCATGTGACCATGGGTGGTCCACTTCATTCTTGACAATTTGGCACTGGCCATTCATCCTGGTGGACAGCTGATTGATAGTTGTACCAGAATAAAAAGCTGTGCAGTGTTGGCAGCAGAGTTGCTATGATGTGTCTCCTTTCACAGGTGGCTCAGCTTTGATGGAGTAGGATGAATGTTTGTGTTAAAGAAAAATTGAAACAAAACAAAACATTCTCTCTACATGGGCCCAGTTACCTCAAGGTTTTGGGGTAACTGGACCCAGCCAGTCTATACTCCATACAAGCTGTATTATTCTGATTCAGAGTATCTGTACCTGTTGATGAACAGTGAAATTACACAGAAAAATCCGCTCAGTTAAATAGTTCCACTATTACCAGTGTCGAAAGTGATGTACTACTGGCAGGTGTTTGTAGTAGTAATACTTAGATGAATTGTAAAATGCGAATATTATGAGATGTGCAATGGACTGGTTTGTTGTCCTGATCCCTGCTAACATAGTAAGTCACTCACATTTGGTGGTTTCTTCATAATCTTGGTCTGCCCTGAAGCAATGTGTAATGTTCTTCAGCTGAGAAAGCTATGTATATAAACCTAGCTGTACTACATATGCCAACAGTATGGAAATGGTTTAATTTTTCCAAGACTGACTAAATTACCAAATGAATGAAAGATGTTGAATGTAAATTCCATCATACTCTCACTTGTATGAACAGTTGTTTGCTACCGAGTTTGGAAACTAAAGGTCCAATATTTAATACAGTTTACACACATACAACACCTTTTCTCTGTCGAGTAGCCTATTAAAGGTTTTCACCCAGAACTGATAGTGAAAAGACACAGTATAAAGTTATCAGTTACAGTTGCACATTACATTACAAGGAATATTTTGGCCTTCAATAGAAAGTTTCTCTTTGCACAAAAGAAATAATCTGAAATTTCCATATAAATCATCTACATTTTTCCTTAAAAATGTTCTGATACCTCACACAAAATTCTCAATTTCACCATTACACAAACCTAATAGATTTTATAGAGCTCAGTGCAACACAGCCAGTCACCACAAGCTGCCACCCACTCCTCACAACTGTTCATGAAATATCACTCCGACTGACTGAATCCCAAAGTAGCCAATCGGCTTTTGATTATAATCTGCACAATAGTACATTTTCACCTTGCACCAATCCTGTTCTGAAATCTTTCAATGAAATTACCAAAGAATGCAAACAAATTAGCCTTGCCTTTAATTGGTATGACTGAAATGAGTTTTATAATCACAAAGTATTAAGAACTGGCTGCTTTACAGTTAACATATTCCCCCATGTATGTGACACACATCAGAATTGCACAGTCAGATTTCCATGCTCATGCTCACTTTGTCACTCACTATGTCATATTTCACATGCACGCCACATTTATTCCTTCATTCACTCACACAACAGAACAAATGAAATACATATTATTTGACAGAAATCATCATATAATGAAAATGAAATTGCTATGTAAAACTGTGTTTTTCATAAATGTGATTTATTATGTTACTGAATGGTCAGATATTCATTTGACCTCCCTCACTGACTTCTACACGAAACATGTTAACCTGTCTTATCAATGTAAACAATGTCCGGCCTTCTACATTGACATGACTACCACCAAATTATCAATTAGGGTGAATGAGCAGGGGCAGAGGGTGTATACTGGCAACTCGCAATATCCTGTTGCAGAGCATGTTCTACAGCATGACTCCATGACACCATGAACTCGACACCTGTTCCACCACACGTGCCGTCTGGATTCTTCCCCTAGACACCAGTTTCTCAGAACTCCACAGGTGGGAACTAGCATTACAACATGTCCTTGGTTCTTGCAACCCACCTGGCCTTAATATACATTAATTTCTTCTGTCTCAGAATTTATCCACTGTAAATACTTTTTGCTTTACTTCATTTTAGTTTTCTACATCTTTCATTGTCTTTCCCGTCTATTTTTCACCACCCCTCTCCCACTTCTGTTACGTACACTGCACTTAGCTTTTCACTCTTATTAACTGGTGCACAGTGTTTTAGTAGTAATCTCTGTCTTACATAGTAACCTCCCTTTCACCTTTAAGCTCTCAGGTTTTCAAATCTCATCCGATGCAGTCCCCAAAAATCAGTCTTTCTTTCCCATCCTGTACGGTCAGTCTCCCCTGACCCCGGTTCTGGATGACTTTCCCAAAATATATCCCTTTTCCTAGACCTCTCCAGCCCTTTTCCTTCACCCTTCTTCCTTCCCCTTCAACCTTTCTGCTTGAAGAAGAAGCCAATGTCTCTAAAAACTTGCCAATTACAACTATCTTTTATGTGTGTGTTCTGCTGCTGCTTGGTGAGTAGATGTTTCATCTAGCCATTTAAATAATTTTGTCAATAAATTACACATGGATTGATCTGAATACAATGAGAATGTTCAATACTTTCAGGTTTCTTTTTTCAAAAAGTGAATGGGTTTCCATGAATGAAAAAATAAGAAAAGCCCTTCCCTGCATGATTGTTGATTTTTGAATCATGATTGTAGTGTGTTCTGTTTGGTGTGACACTTCACAATATCCAGAACGCCCTGATGACAGCCCAAAAACCCATTTTTGTCCATTGTTCATCTTTTGGAAATAAATAAAATGACACCACCACCGCCTCTGACTTCTCATGATGTGTACCCCTTCTCTAATGCGCCATTAACATAATGTTTTACTGTGCAGTGAGGGATGCTGCAGAAAACAGACACATCACAATTGATCTTAGTTTCATTTTTCACATTATCAAGGGCTTATTTCAGGTCTTCAGCTAAGTAAGTAACTCTAGCCCCTTTTTGTGTTTTTCTCCTGTATGTCTTCACCATGATCTATGCTAATTAAAAGTTGCATTAATTTTGTTATGAAGATTATCTTTAAATTTATTTTTAATCTACATTTAATTATTGCAGTAGGACTGTAAAAATTACTTTAAAAATGGGGTTACTGGTTCCTTTATGGGACAACTGGATCCACATGGCCCAGTTGTGCCAAGCATTTGGCTCGGTAGCCATGTTTCATAAATCTGTTGTGGTTATCTGGGCCACCCATACTAGAATTTAAATTCTTACTCAAGAATCAGAAACAAACACTTGTCAACAGTCAATAGAAAATTAACACTTACTGGGTTGGTGTGAGAACCCATCAAACCTCCCATTACACCAGGTTGTTGTGGGGGAAAACAGTTGAAAACTTTACAGCCTGTCTATGCCTGACAGATGTTCATGAATGAGTTTCACTGTATTAAACAATGGAAACTCCAGATACGAAAATCAGCAATGTAGGATAAGACAGGTTGGTACTTATCATACAGAAGACACATTAAGTTGCAGATAGGCATAATCAAAATTTCTCCCTGCATCCTACATGATAGTAGCATTCTGGCCTGAGGTGTTGGAGCTGGCGGTCATGTGTGCATGAGGTGTGCTTGCTTGTGTGTTTGAATGGTGTTTGTTTCTCATTTGCTGATGAAGACTGTGGATGAAAGCTATGTAAGTCTCTTAATTGTGCCTGTCTGCAACTTTATGGTTCGTCTTTACAGTAAGTTTCAGTGTATTGTTTTTCAAAGTTAAAACACTTAATTCTCTTTGGCATTGATATAAATAATTAAATATCCACCTGTTTCTTGGGGGAAGACACCATGTCCTAGTTATCCCCGTGGGCCCAGTTATTTGTGCTTCCTTATTACCTTCATTATAGGTTGAGCAATTTGAAAAAGATGTTGCTGCTTGGAAGGAGGGCCACACCAACTGATTTTTGTGTACAGAAATAGAAAGAGGGAGAACAGGATATGTAGACCAAGGAGGGGCTACAGAAATGCTGGTAGGCAAGAGAGGGGAGATGTATGGCCCATCAGAGCCAGTTTCAAAATGTGAGTTAATATGTTAACAACACAAAAGGGTGTGTGTGAAAGAGTTGAGGAGGAGGAGGATTGCTTCTTGGAGGAAGAAGAGGACTGCAGTGGAAAAAGGTATGAGAGGAAAAGATGAGGAAGCAAGAAGTTACTAGAGAGGAGGTTGGAAGTCAAGGATGGCAGCTCGTGGAGGTTCAGAGGAAAGCAGATGCGAGAATAATGGATATTTATGAGCGGTGCTTGCTGCTGCAGGATTGGCTAGCTGTACACAAATTTAGCCTGAAGCAATGCTGTGATGCTGCTGCTGCTGCTGCAGCTACACTACTACTGATGCTAATACTAATATTCATAATGGGAATAGAAATGGGTGATTCACATGCCATTAATATCCTGTGTAGCAGCATTTTTCATATCCTTATGTACTTTAATTTCAGTTATGGAAATGAACGTACGGAAAATAAGGTCACAGAATTTATTCTGACAATAAGAATAGAACTTAATAAAGGATGCTTACACCTTATTGACAAGTTGTGGGCACATTTTGAGGGTTAGTTGTAAATATCATGCCACACAGGTAACACGGAATCATGTTACAATGGCAGACGACCAGATTTTGATATTGACCGATGTAAGCTGCTATTTTAACACATCTAATAGGTCATGACAGAGATTCAAGGCAATCCCATGTGTTTTTTCACTGATCTTAAAAAAGAAAGTTAAGTCTTGCCTCTAAAAATCACAATGTTGTCCCACTACCTCAGTCATTGTATTGAGAACTCTCAAGGCTATATATAAAATATAAAAATTAACACTTATCTTTCATCTGAAGGCATTAAATAAATGACTAAGTACTAATTGCAAATTATCTTTGCTAATTGGCAGGGTAGATAAAATAGTATTTTTTGGGTGTATAGGTACATTTTATAATAACAATGACTAAGACATGATGAGGGTCTCATTGTGACTGGGTGCATAATAAGAGGTTATTTCAGGGAGTACCAGAAGGATTTTTGTTACTGTCGATATTCTCTTCATTTTGAGATAGTACACTGTGATAAGAAAAACATTTTATTTCGTAACTTTGGGGGGACATCATTTGCTTTGGACTATACCACTTGACCTGAGAAATTTACACATTCACAAGTTCATCAGTGTCATTTCAAGGTGTAAGCCACTTACAACATTGCTGATGCTTTCAGTGAGAAAATTGTGTCTTCAGGACAGGCATGTCACTTAAAATATCTGTATTTGTTCTGATGCTAACTCTCCTAGCAGCTTATTATAGTTTGATTCAAATAACTGTGATTGATGTACAAATGTGTCGAGTGGTAAGAACCAGGGCGTCAAGTGGTAAGGGCCAGCTACTGGCCAATTGCAGTTCTTTCTCCAACACCACATGCTCGCTGTGTTGCCTGTTTAATAGGTACTGGCAGAGGCTGCACAGCGGCAACACTGTCCCTGCCACTACTTTCTGTCAATCACAAAGTTATTTATTCAAACATAACATAATTTGCTGTGTGAACAGTAGATACCAGTCTGGATTCGCCACTACTTTTTAACTGAAGGACAGGTTGAAACTAGAGAAAAAGTCATAACAAGGTGATGGGTGTAATAATTTGTTAGAATGTGTAAATTCTGAGTCTCAACTATGCCTATAAATGTCTTGTTACTATCAGACAAACAGCTGGATGCATTTGTTCTAACTGTACCTCTCTTAAATTTAGTAGCTCATTCTAAGACAATCCACATAATATCATTTTATCTGCACTACGTGCTAAAACACAATGCAACCAGACATGTGAGGTAGCAAGAAAATAAAGAGTATGAAAGCAGGAGGTTTGAACTCCAAGTAGGTGATGAATTGAGTTTTCTCTTAACTCTGTAAACTCTCACAAATGGGTACGGGCAGGGCATTTGTGTCATGAATGCGTGAAGGTGCAGAGACAACTAGAGCTTGAATTAATTTCTTCAGAATGTTACTGTGTCACCAAGCTACAGGAACTTGGAATTTTGTCTTGACAGAACACCAAGACAAATGCAGGCAGAACGTAGGCTTCAGTAGCAACATCTACATCTACATGGTTGCTCTGCAATGCACACTTAAGTGCCTAGCAAAGGGTTCATCAAATCATTTTCATACTACTTCTCTACCATTCCACTCTCGAATGGTGCATGGGGAAAAGGACACCTAAATCTTTCCATTCAAACTCTTATTTTATTATGATGATCATTTATCCCTATGTAGGTGGGTGTCAACAAAATATTTTCGCATTCGGAAGAGAAAGTTGGTGATTGAAATTTCATAAATAGATCTCGCCGCAAAGAAAACTGCCTTTGCTTCAGTGACTGCCACCCCAACTCGCGTATCATATCAGTGACACTCTCAGCCCTATTGCGCAGTAACACGAAATGAGCTGCTCTTTTTTGCACTTTTTCGATGCCCTTCGTCAAACCTACCTGGTAAGGATCCCATACCATGCAGCAGTATTCCAGCAGAGAATGGACAAGTATAATGTAGGCTGTCTCTTTAGTAGGTTTGTCACATCTTCTAAGTGTTCTGCCAACAAAGCGCAGTCTTTGTTTCGCCTTCCCCACAATATTATCTATGTGGTCTTTCCAATTTGAGTTGCTTGTAATTGTAATTTCTAGGTATTAAGTCGAATTGACAGCCCTTAGTTTTGTACGATTTATCATATACCCAAAATTTATCAGATTTCTTTTAGTACTCATGTGGATGACCTCACACTTATCTTTGTTTAGTGCTAATTGCCACTTTTTGCACTATACAGAAATTCTCTCTAGATCATTTTGTAATTGGAATTGATCATCTAATGATTTTGCTAGATGGTAAATTACAGTGTAATCTGCAAACAATATAAGGGGGCTGCTCAGATTATCACCTAGATTGTTTACATATATCAGGGACAGCAGAGGGCCTATGACACTACCTTGCGGAATGCCAGATATCACTTCTGTTTTGCTTGATGATTTACTGTCTATCACCGCGCACTGTGGCCTCTCTGATAGGAAATCATGAATCCAGTCACACAGTTGAGATGATACTCCATATGCATGCAATTTGATTAATAGTTGCTTGTGAGGAACGGTATCAAAAGCCTTCTGGAAATCTAGGAATATGGAAATGATTTGAGATTCCTTGTCAACAGCACTCATTACTTCATGGGAATAAAGAGCTAGCTGTGTTGCACAAGAATGATATTTTCTGAATCTGTGTTGGTTATGTATCAATATCAATATGAGAGAAGGAAAGTTGCTACTCACCATATAGCAGAGATGCTGACTCGCGCAGGCATAACAAAAAGATTCACACAATCATAGCTTTCAGCCATTGAAGCCTTTGTCAGCAGTACACACACACACACACACACACACACACACACACACACACACACACACACACACACACACACAATTCAAGCAAGCGCAACTTGCAACACTCACGCATGCACAAATTGCACACACGTCTGCAGTCTCAGAGAGCTGAAACTACACTGTGATCAGCAGCACCAATTCATGATGGGAGTGGTGACTGGGTGGGGGTAAGGAGGAGGCTGGTGTGAGGAGGGGGAGGCATAGTATGGTGGGAGTGGCAGACAGTGAAGTGCTGCAGTTTAGACGGAGGGTAGGAGAGAAGGTGCGAAGGGGGTAAGTAGCAGAAAGGAGAGAAATTAAAATAAAAAGAAATTAAGACTGGATGTGGTTGTGTAATGACAGCTGTGTAGTGCTGGAATGGGAACAGGGAGGGGGCTGGATGGGTGAGGACAGTGACAAGCGAAGGTTGAGGCCAGGACTGTTATGGGAACGTAGGATGTGCTGCAGGGAAAGTTCCCACCTGCACAATTTAGAAAAGCTGGTGTTGGTGGGAAGGATCCGTAAGGTACAGGCTGTGAAGCAGTCATTGAGATGAGGGGTATCATGTTTGGCAGTGTGTTACATTCCATCCTGGATTTTCCATTGTTTGATTATGTATCAGTAAGTCATTTTCTTCAAGGTGATTCATAATGTTAGAGTACAGTACATGCTCCAAAATCATACTGCAAATTGAGGTCAGTAATATGGGTCCGTAATTCAATAGGTTATTCCTATTTCCTTTATTGTATATTCGTGTGACCTCTGCTACTGTCCAGTCTTTAGGAATAGACCTTTCATCAAGTGAGCGGTTGTATACGATTGTTTAGAAAGGCGGTATTGTGTCTGCATACCCTGAAAGGAACCTGATTGGTATACCATCTGGACCAGAAGACTTGCCTTTCTTAAGTGATTTGAGTTGTTTCACAACACCTAAGGTATCTACTTTTATGTCACTCATGCTAACAGTTGTTCTGGCTTCGAATTCTGGAATATTTACTTCATCTTCTTTTGTGAAGGAATGATGGAAAACTGTATATAGTAACTCCGCTTTAGTGGCACCATCATCTGTAACATTTCCATCCCAATAACGTCCATGAAAAATGATTTGTTTTAGTACCATTCATTGCCCAAAGAATACCATAATGAGTAATGATAGCTACAAAAACCATTTGATAGTGGAAAAGGCTAGAGTGAGTTTCAGTGGATCATTCCATATTTTTAATATCTTAAAAATAGAAATTTAAATATTGTCAGTAAGTGAGGGAGAAAAATGGTGTTTTTTTAAAGCATACTTTCCAGTTAAGGCTACATCCTTCGTCAAAAGAAAAAAAATGAAAATATTTGTAGCTTACTGACAGTTCGATTTCTGACTTTTGCAGAAAAGTAGGATCCATTCAAACTAGACAAAAATTATAATTTATGTAATAATTATTGTGCCATTAAGCTGTAGAAAGATTGATTACTAGCCTTGGGATGTTTGTGTGATATAAGTGTCAATGGCAGTGATGGAGCAGAGTGCCAGATGATAAATGAATTGAAAGTGTTGGTCTGTCTTTTTAGTGGATATGCAGTGCCAAGACATTATGGAGCATTCTATGTGCTTGGACTTTATCAATCTTCCAGTATACGTAATTATGACCAGGGAATAGTGTGAAAAGGGAGACAGTCAGGAGGCAGAGTGTTTGAGAAAAGTTTAGATATTTGAGGAGTAGGTGGAGCTCATGCCTTAGTTTGGACATGAAATCACAGCCATAAGACAAGTTGATGGAAATGCCTGTCAACAAGTGCAGCATCTCTGTCAGCTACCAAGCAGGCTGAAGCAATGGTTAGCACACTGGAGTTGCATTTGGGAGAGTGATGTTTCAAATCCCCATCCAGCCATCCAGTTTTAGGTTTTCTGTGATTTCCCTAAATCATTCCAGGCAAATACTGTGATGGGCCTCATCTCTAATGACCACACTGTTGACAGGATGCTAAACTGTAATCTTCTTTACAATCTTTTCCTTCAGCTAATCATTGTGGTTCATAATGACAGTAGTGAAGTCTTTGTCTGTGGGGATGATGATCCGGTCAAGATATTTTTGAGGTACTGGAGGAATGTTCTTTCTTTTGAAGTTGTTTTCTTGGTCTTAATGTAGTGAGGTGTAGGAGAGGGTGGTGCAGAAGGAGGTTTGTAATTTCTGGAAGGTAATCGAGGCATGCTTACGTGGTAGTGGGGAACGATGACAGTTAGAAAGAGGTACAGACTTGGTGAGGCAGTTATTAGGTTGGTGCATAAGCTCGTAGCATTTTTGTTTTGCATGTTGCTATGGCTTTATTTATCGACTGTCATTTTTTATTTGTAATTCACTATTGCTATCCGAGTTTACATATTGTCATTTTTTCATTTGGATGTAGTGAGTGGTGTTGTGGACATTAGAAAATGGATTGCCAAGTGGAGAAATCTCCACATTTCTGAGATATTCTTCTGTGCTGGTTCAATAGAGGGGTGACAGCAGCTGAGGCAGCCAGAAACATTTGTGCCATGCATGCGGATAATGCCATTGGACAGAGCATGTCAAGAAAATGGTTTTCTCATATTAAGGAGGGCCGTTTTGATGTTAGACTCTCCACATGCAGGAAGACCTTCAGGGTTTGATGAAGATAATTTAAACACATCAATCCATAATGATACGTATCAGATTAGATTAGATTAGATTAAGTTTTCGTTCCATAGACCCAAAAAATGAGATGATTCTCGTGGGTGTGGAACATGTCGGAAAATATAACATAAAAAATTTGAATATAATACTTACTACCCTGATCATTTGTCAGGAGATTGTCGAAATATATGAATACAATGCGGTAAAATTGAACAGCTAATATTTACAGGATTAACATGCTGTCAGAATGAAACACTGTTATAAACTATTAATAATTTCATCATAAAGAAAATTCCTAATCTTGACTGTTGTGACCAAGCATTGTCAGAACTGAAATCTAACAGATATTTTTACTTAAGCTGGCTTAACAGTCTGTTGCGATATTCATCTACGGAGCAGAAGGAGTTGCCCATCAAAAAGTCTTTCCAACTCTGTTTAAACAGTGTTTTATCAGAAACAAAGTTTTTAATGGCTACTGGCAATTTATTGAAAATGTATGTTTCTGAATATTGGGCTCCTTTTTGGACCAAGGTAAGTGATTTTTGGTCTTTATGTAGATTGTTTTTGTTCCTAATATTGATAATACATATTGAGCTATTGGTTGGAAATGGAGATGTATTACTTGCAACAAATTTCATTAAGGAATAAATATACTGAGAAGCAGTGGTTAGAATACCAATTTCCTTGAACAGGTTTCTACATGATGTTTTTGAATTCACACTACAAATGATTCCTATCACATGCTTTACCACACTAAAAACTTTTGCTCAGTTTCATGAGTTGCCCCAGAATATGATCCCATATGACATAATACACTCCTGGAAATTGAAATAAGAACACTGTGAATTCATTGTCCCAGGAAGGGGAAACTTTATTGACACATTCCTGGGGTCAGATACATCACATGATCACACTGACTGAACCACAGGCACATAGACACAGGCAACAGAGCATGCACAATGTCGGCACTAGTACAGTGTATATCCACCTTTCGCAGCAATGCAGGCTGCTATTCTCCCATGGAGACGATCGTAGAGATGCTGGATGTAGTCCTGTGGAACGGCTTGCCATGCCATTTCCACCTGGCGCCTCAGTTGCACCAGCGTTCGTGCTGGACGTGCACACCGCGTGAGACGACGCTTCATCCAGTCCCAAACATGCTCAATCGGGGGCAGATCCGGAGATCTTGCTGGCCAGGGTAGTTGACTTACACCTTCTAGAGCACGTTGGGTGGCACGGGATACATGCGGACGTGCGTTGTCCTGTTGGAACAGCAAGTTCCCTTGCCGGTCTAGGAATGGTAGAACGATGGGTTCGATGACGGTTTGGATGTATCGTGCACTATTCAGTGTCCCCTCAACGATCACCAGAGGTGTACGGCCAGTGTAGGAGATCGCTCCCCACACCATGATGCCGGGTGTTGGCCCTGTATGCCTCGGTCGTATGCAGTCCTGATTGTGGCGCTCACCTGCACGGCGCCAAATACGCATACGACCATCATTGGCACGAAGGCAGAAGCGACTCTCATCGCTGAAGACGACACATCTCGATTCGTCCCTCCATTCACGCCTGTCGCGACACCACTGGAGGCGGGCTGCACGATGTTGGGGCATGAGCGGAAGACGGCCTAACGGTGTGCGGGACCGTAGCCCAGCTTCATGGAGACGGTTGCGAATCGTCCTCGCCGATACCCCAGGAGCAACAGTGTCCCTAATTTGCTGGGAAGTGGCGGTGCGGTCCCCTACGGCACTGCGTAGGATCCTACGGTCTTGGCGTGCATCCGTGCGTCGCTGCGGTCCGGTCCCAGGTCGACGGGCACGTGCACCTTCTGCCGACCACTGGCGACAACATCGATGTACTGTGGAGACCTCACTCCCCACGTGTTGAGCAATTCGGCGGTACGTCCACCCGGCCTCCCGCATGCCCACTATACGCCCTCGCTCAAAGTCCGTCAACTGCACATACGGTTCACGTCCATGCTGTCGCGGCATGCTACCAGTGTTAAAGACTGCGATGGAGCTCCGTATGCCACGGCAAACTGGCTGACACTGACGGTGGCGGTGCACAAATGCTGCGCAGCTAGCGCCATTCGACGGCCAACACCGCGGTTCCTGGTGTGTCCGCTGTGCCGTGCGTGTGATCATTGCTTGTACAGCCCTCTCGCAGTGTCCGGAGCAAGTATGGTGGGTCTGACACACCGGTGTCAATGTGTTCTTTTTTCCATTTCCAGGAGTGCAGAATGAAAGTAAGCAAAGTATGCAAGATTTTTTTAATTTATATCTCCTACACTTGACATCATTCTCACTGCAAATACAGACTTGTTCGGGCACTTCAGCAATTCTGTGGTGTGCCCTTCCCAACTGAATTTACATCGAGTTGTAATCCCAGAAATTTAACACTGTCAACCTCTTTGATCTGCATGTCTTCATATGTTATACACATGCTGGAAGCAAATCTCTTACAGGTTCTGAACTACATGTAGTGGGTCTTCTCAAAGTTTAATAACAGTGAATTACCTTTAAACCACTTATTAATTCAGTGAAAATTTGATTAGCAGCCATTTCTAAATCAGTACTTGATTTGCTACTTATTGCAATATTTGTATCCTCTGCAAGGAAAACAAACTTAGCATCTGGCAATGTAACAGATGAGATGTCATTAATGTATACAAGAAAAAGCAGTGGACCCAAGATGGAACCTTGAGAAACACTACATGTAATTAATTCTCAGTCAGATGGAGACTGACTGCTTACTGCACAGGTATTTCGTAATGACACCCTTTGTTTCCTGTTGGGTTGATAAGACTCAAACCATTTCGCAGCATTGCCGGTGACACCATAATATTCTAATTTACTTAAGAGAATGCTCTGGTTCACACAGTCCAAGGCTTTTGACAGGTCACAGAAAATGCCAGTAGCCTCTAATTTTTTATCTAATGAATTAAGTACATTCTCACTGCATGTGTAAATAGCCTTCTCTAGATTGGAGCCCTTAAAGAACCCAAACTGTGACTTAGACAATGTATTATTTGCAGTCGGATGTGTAAGGAGACACTTAACATAACCTTTTCAAATATTTTTGAGAAAGCTGGCAAAAGTGAAACTGGTTGATAGTTTGATGGTATCTCTTTATCCCCCTTCTTGTAAAGATGCTTAACTTCAGCATATTTTAGCCAGTCTGTAGATATTCCACTGATAAGACATTGATTACACAAATAACTACTGTGTACTCAAGAATAGGTACATGGGATGAACTTTTATCATTCCACCATTGTGCAACATATGCACACAGTGGGAAGGGTTCAACAGTCAGATTGATGGGTTTGATATGCACTAAGCCAAAATTACAAAAATCAGTGGGTGGCTGTACGTACAACTGTGTTTGCGCATCATCAGTTGGCTCATGAACAAGACTGACCATTCCTATCGTGCTCATTACTGATGACAATAAATGATGGCTTTACACCAAAGTAATGAAAAAATAATTGATTGAACCCAAACAAAGCAGCAACTCCCCATACAAGGACCTGTGTTGCATCCACAAAAGATAATGTCAGGTATATGATGGAACTGTGCCAGTATGATGTACTATGAGTTGCTTCCCCAAGGTGTGACCATAACTGTTGACATTTATTGTTAACAAAAGAGACGTCTTGCATGTGCAGTCAGAGAACAACAACTGGGAAAACAGCATAAAATGATGCTGTACCATGGTAACGCCCATACCTACCTTATTCACCTGACCTTGTGCCCCCAGATTTTCACCTTTTCTGTTGAACGACCTTAAAGGAACTCCCTTTCCATGTGAAAGTATTCTTCGAACAAGGCTTGACGAGTTCTTCACTTCAGAACCACATGATTTCAACAGTTGTGGAATTGAAACATTACCGGAGCATTGGCAGACTGTTGTAAGTGGTGAAGGAAAATATGGGTATCTAGTGTTTATTAAAACTCTGGAAAAAATGCTACAGACTTGTGCATCAACCCAATACATTTCTGGCTGGTGAGGTTTGCATGGAAATATTTCCAATACAAAAATAGGTGATTAGTAAGCCTCGCATGACTGAATGTGGATTTGATGATGAAGGCATTGCCACTGCAGAGTAATGGAAAATCTCTATAACTGATATTTTTTGAGGACAGGTTGATTGTGTCAGATGTCCGTCTGTGCTGGGTTCTGCAGGTCAGCAAGGGAGGCACTAGGAGTGTGGCAGATCTCCCAAGCGTGCAGGGCAATGTTGGACAGCTGATGGGAGATTTTCTATGTTATTTTATGCATTCTCAGGTAATACTGTTTTCAGACTCAAGAGATGTGTTTTGGCTTTTCAGGTGCTAAATATCCCAGCAACATTCTTAGGATCTGCTCAGAAACAATCAGGGCAAGTTATATCAGCAATGTTGGCAGGAAAGTATAGAGTTGTTTATTTAACACCTGAATTTTGTTCAGGCAACCTTGGACAGCAAGTTCTGAAGGACCTATCCGATTCTGGCATGTTGACACTTGTTGCAGTCGATGAAGCTCATTGTATAAGTCACTGGGGACATGACTTCCGTAGCAGTTACAGGTATTAATGTCGCAGATACAGTTATATTCTTATATATATTAAATGTATAAAGAATTAAAATACTTATTACATAATGAGAAAATATTAAAGAGAACAACAATATTCAAAAGGGCAAATCACAAATTAAAGTTTTTATTGCCACCTGGTTGTTGTTGTCGTTGTCGTTGCCGTGGTGGTGGTGGTGGTGGTGGTGGTGGTGGTTATATCTGTATGTATTTGTGTAATGGGCACACTACAGGGGAAGGCATCAAAGGCCACCTCAGATATGTCCAGAATGAGTAAATACATTGAGGTGCAGATTTTGCGTAGTAAAGGAGGACAATTTGATGAAACTTCACAGAAGCAAGTAATTTTTAACATTTATAGCTACTCATTTACACCACTAACTTTTTTGTGGAAATGTACAGAGTTTGACAAAATGATTCATTGGGTTTCAAAGCACTGTTTATTAACAAGTATATGACATGTAGAGATGGATAATGCATGAAAGGATACACACACAGCAAGCTTCTGGTACATTCTATAGATGTTCAACATGTTTGGCCTTGGTCACCAGGCATACATCCAAATGGTAATCCAGTTTGATCCATAATCTCACTTGCACATTTCTGTCAGTGTCCATCATAGTAGCAGTGATGGGTTCCTACAGAGCTTCCAGCATTGTTAGCGTATATACTTTGTCCTTAACATGTCTCCAAAGGAAGAAAAACATTGTGTGAGATCTGGTGACCTATACGGCCTTGGCGAAAAAAAGGAACATCACTCATACCAGCATGCTCTATCCAGTGATGTGGTAGTTCTCTTTAGTGGACTGTTGTTGAAAAAGGAGCAGGCAGTTGTGCTCCATTGAACTCAAGCTCCTCTTATTGAAAGGTGGAAGTCAGTTTTGGCACCAACCCCAACTGCGACATATCCAGGTGCCAGAGCCTGTCACCATCTGCTTGATGAAGAAAAAGACCTCTGTTTTGGATATGGCTTGGGGGGCAAAATGTTTTCTGCAGAATGCCCAGTTCACAGCTTGCACATATTTTTCACGCACTTCACAGTTTTCTCTGAGACACATGATCACACCATGCTTTTCCCTTTACACAGACAACCAATATTGCGAAATTGGCGAAACCAGTGCAAAATGCTTGGGTAACCAGGTGCAGCTTTCCCTTATTTATGTATGAATGCATGATAAATGCTCATAACTGATGAATACTTCACGTATTCCAACACACAAAAACTCTTCTCATGCGTCATCGCCATCCTGTAGAGTGCCATAACAGGCCTGCCATCTAGCATGCACTCGAGCCATGAGATAATTTTTTTTTTTTAAAGTTGTGGAGTGTATCAATCTTTTCATTTATCCCTCATCTTTCTATGTCATATACTTTTCAGTAAAGAATCTTGAATCATTTAGAGTAAATCTGTATGTTACTCTTTAGTACTTTGGAAAAGCCATATAAGAGGATTTCAAAGATGTAACATGAGTGGAACTTTATCACATGGTAAAAAGATACCATTGCTGGAAACCACTCTCTAGGTATCAGGAAAAGAGGTCCCACAAGCATTTTGTGTACTGACAACATGCCACTCAGGTCCTGGTGGTCATTTGTGCACTGGAAATGCAGCAGTTTATGCTTTGCTGTTGTAGCAATCAGACAACTTGCTTGTGAATCTATTCAGATTTTCAGAATGTAAATGACAGTCAAAAAAAGTGAATATTGTTTTAATTTATGGTGAATGTTGCCAGCTTGTTAAAGCAGAAGTGTGGCTTGTATGCTGAAAGGTATCCTGATCATGCCAAGCACTCAGTCTATCATCACAAACAGTATGAAAAAAAATTCCAACAAAGCAGAAGTGTGAAGTATAAAACACACAATAAAAAAGAACATCATCTAATAAGTAAACTGCAACTAAAATTTTAGCAGCTGTAACACAGCTTGAATTTGTGAATTTGATCAGCCAGAGGAGTGTTTTGCAAATATTACATACCAACTATTTCTTCATTTCCACACTTTGCTGAAACAAAAGCTGCATGACAATGCATTTCAAAATTGGTTACAGTTCTTCAAATGGTGTCTATGAAACTACAGAGTGATACAGCATTTCTGTACAAGATTTTGTTTAGTGCTGCAGCTTCTTTTACAATGCATAGACAGAATTGGCTAAACAGTGACCTTGGTCTGTCAACATGTGATGTAAAAATTTCAAGAAGAGAATTGTTGGCCATTGCTTTATTCATGGGATTCAAAATATCCACAAATATTGGTTCCTGACATCTATTCTGCCACAGTCATTGGAAGACATCATATTGGACATAAGGCAATCCTTGTGGTTCTACAAATGGGTACCCAGCCCACTCCACACAGATAATTATAGACCTCCTCACCAGAACATTTTGAGATCATTGGATCAGTGTATGGGAAACACACACAATGGGTTGCATGCTCACCAGACATAATTCTCTCTCTCTTTCTTCCTCTCTGTGTGATATGTGTGTGTGTATACGTACTAAATGAACCATAAAGTTACTATGTGTTGGGTCCTGGGTGTTCTGTGACTTTAGTATAAGTGTCATTTGCAATGTGACTAACAAGAAAAGTCTATTTGCATAAGAATTCTGGATAAGCTGTGATCCCTAGTAGAGTGTAAACTTCTCATTTAATAATACCACTTTTTCCTGTGCAGGGTTTCAACATATTTCTTAGTCCAGTTTTATAATTTTTGTCTAGTAGCTACTCTTATTTTAAAAATTGTGCTAATGATTACAGTGTGTTGTACCGTAAAATCTAAGTTGAGCTGTATTTTCATTCACAAATCTGCAGTTTATTTTTCAGATTCTACATTATGACAAGTTAAAACTGTATGAGAGACTCTAGTCCAGACCAAATCTCAGTCTGTAAGACAAGCACAATAATCTTGTTGGTAGCTCATAGTCCTCAATTGGCATGTATCGGGATATGATTTGTAGTACAGCAACAAAAATGTAATTATTGCACTAAAGCGTAAGAGAATTCATATTCTTTCCCTTTTTTCCCTAGATGCTTAGGAAAAATCCGGGAGTTGTTATCAAAGGTTCCATTTCTTGCAGTAACAGCGACTGCAACTCCAACAGTATTTGATGACATTTGTAGATCGCTGAAACTCAGGTAAGTTGTTCTCACACTTTATATTGTTGTTACAATACATAGTTTGTGCTTACATGTGTCAAGGAAGAAATTATTCTTGTACTCTTTGACTTCTAGGTAACTGTATTTCAGCATTTTAGTTCTTCAAATCTTGTTCAGAATAGGAAAAAAAATTGTTTTATCCGCACCAAACAAGAATCCTCTCAAATTTTACAGTCTCATAATATATCTAATCAGCATCTTTCTACAACCCTGTTCCATAGTGTTTGTTCCCTTGAAAATACCTCAGGTGGAAACCATCTATTGTGCTTACCCCCCCCCCCCCCCCCCTCCAAGCTACTACCTAAGCACTGTTTGTCCCATGAATGTCTGAGTCTGTTGATAACTTCATTTGTTTTTCTCATTCTTCAATTTTCAGCATCCTTTTGAGACACTCCTTCTCAGACACTTCAGTTCTATTATTTTTCAGTTTTTTCACAGTTTGAAATTCACTTCAGTGCACATATACTGCTTAGTTAAGCACTGCTGGACAGGGAGTGGCCTGAACTGTCTATAATGATAAGTTTACAAACTGCCTTGCTGTTATACATTTTTACATAAAATAGCAACCCCTGCAACGAAGTCCGGATTATTTTTTCTGTGGTGATTTCTACTCCATCTTTTCCACCATACATGAGCAGAACTAATTTATCCCATTAACTGAAGTTTAATGCCTTCAGTTTCATCACTTAGCAGCACACACTCTTGGGAGGAACTAGAAGAGAGCCAACAAGTACATGGTGGGAACATTTAATTCAAAACTCAGACATTAATAACACATTCTTTGACATTTGTTTGATTATAAAGTAAAAGATTGTGAGGGGAGCTGCCTCTTATCTAAGAAACATTGGCTCTTGAAATTCTGTCCACTTACCACTCAGAGAAGTCATGCTACTCAACAGTAACACCACTGTCACTGCTCTGCCCTCTTGTCAGTCTTGGTAAGCAACAAACAGTAGTCAAAAGTAAATATCTTATGGTCGAAAGTGCACTACACATTCACTGAATACATTATCAGAATAATACACACACACACACACACACACACACACACACACACACACACACACACTCTCTCTCTCTCTCTCTCTCTCTCTCTCTCTCTCTTTCTTTCTCTCTCTTTCTTTCTCTTTCTTTTTCACACACACACACACACACACACACACACACACACACACACACACACACACACACCTAAAAAAATGGAGATAAGTATACTATTACTGTTTCTTGTCTTTCTTTCTACATAAATTGGAATGCATGGTTAGAAATTAATAAACTATTATAGCCAATTCAATAACCAATGGCTATTTTATTTTTTTCATACTCCATAGTAATAAAATGCTTTTGTCCCCAAGCATAGAATCCTAAAGATGATTGCTGGCAACTGTAAATTTATTGCAGATAAAAATTTATTTTTAAATGTGCGTAACTGTTTTGGATTTATTGATTGTGGCACGTGTTATTATTTAGATTTGACATAACATTCATGCTAAACTAATTTCCAGTCATTATGTTAAATGCTGTTTAAGAGCAATATATGTAACAACACATTTTTCTCTTTCCAGGAAGCCACATTGTGTAAAATCTAGCTTCGACAGACCAAATTTAATGTTTTCAGCTTCACAGAAGTCTGTTAAAATAATGGATGACTTTTCTCGCTTCATTGAACGTAAAGGAAAGGAAGTTTCTTTTAATGGTCCAACAATCATTTACTGTCCGACTAAGAAAATGACAGAGAAAGTGGGAGAAACTCTAATTGGTAAGCCACTCATAAATTAAGCACTTACATATTTGCTTTCAGGTTCTGTTGAGTTTTGCTCCTTCCCCTCTAGACACACACACACACACACACACACACACACACACACACACACACACACACACACACACACACACACAAAGAAAACCAGACCCTCATATTGGTTGCCAGAAATGATTTTGTGTTGTTTTATCATAACTTTTAATTCCATTTTTGATGATAAACTTTTAAACTCATATTTTTCTCATGTGCATGCCTTCAGCTTTGTATGTCTTAATGTTAGACAGGATTAAAACATTCTCAAATTTAACTGATGTTTTTGATAAAGTCGGACAGTTCATAATGAAAATCAAAAACAAGAAATAATGAATCAACAAATTAAATTACCTCACCATCCTGTTTACCTCAGACCAGCTGACACACAGTGTCACTGTATGTAGCCTAGTAGCCTGTTTCACAGCTTAAGTGTTAATCTACATCACTGCTGTTAAAGAGACACTTGGTGCTATGCATTTATTTGTAACATACATCCTTCCTCCTACGTTTTTACCATTGTGTGACTTGATGGATTCTTGTACTGTAACCCAAATATGTCCATTTTGATATACAAACATTTAAAAATCGCTTCATAGCTAAAACTTCATAGGAACAAATGCAAAATAAAGGAGTATTGTAATTCACGTAATGGCAGCCAGTGAGGCAGAATTTTAAGTGGCTCACCAGATGTCATTACTGAATCTTATTTTCAAGAAATTTTACAAGTACACAACAGTTTCATTGCAGTACACACAGATGCATCCATGCAGGAGAACAACTTGGACCTGTTCTATTGTTTTTCCCTGAGAATTCGCCTGTCAGAAATATTCTCAGTGCAGAATTATTTCTAAGCATCAGGATCAGATAAAGCACAATAAATTTTAGTCTGCTTTGATTCCCTGAGTGCCCACTAAGCAATCCAACAGATCTGCCCACCAGAAAGAAACCAAAATGGTTAAAAAATACTTGACTTATTCCCCTTGCTGCAAACACCAGGTAAGGTTGAAGCATTCCCCTTGGTATCAGGATGTGTTGAAATCCAGAAAAATGAGCATTCAGATGTAGCATCCAAAGGAGGTCATCAGAGAGACATTTGCAGTGTGGTGTCCCATGTGAGATATTATGTCTTTGTTGAGTCAAAGTATCAGAAGCCACTGGGGGAAAATTAGCTGAAAGTGATAGACAGTACGCTGTGGTCATTAAAACAAACCATTTAGCCTTGGCTTACCTCTTGACACTGACACACAGGGCACTGTCCTTTGACTAATGAGTATCTGACTCTATCTTACTCTGGTGAAAGGGGCTACCTGTTTGCGGTACATGAAGCATCCACATTTCGACTGGGTATTATAACAGCCCAGCTCCTCCACCAAATTATAACATTTCAGCTCCTCAACACCAAATTAAAACGTTGCATTAGGAGGTGTCTGCTTCGTGCAAAAGGTCTTGAGTTCATATTGACGACAACAAGTAATTCTTCATTACAGACGTTTATTTTACAAACAGAACTGACAGACTCAACAACTGACTCTCAGAGCTAACCGCACTGCATATCCGAACTGGCAACTGACAACTCCTAGGTGTATTAATATCTTTCCAAACAATGAGAGTCCCTGACAATGCCCTGCTTACAATACGATAGCAATTCACGACTCAAAACCAAACTAGACATTACAGAATTTTAGTACAGATTAAAGTAAGTAAAAGGATCAGTACATATAAATTCTTACAAGCATAATTTCCAAATAGATTTTATAACATTTTTCTACCAGCTTCTGGATAACCTTCACCAGATTTGTACCGATGTTTCCAGAGATATCTTGACATTTGATTCTGGATATTTCTTGAGTGATTTAGAACAACTATTTATATGTAAAATGATTTAAATCATGTTTCAAAACGTAAATAAATCTTTTTAGCAATATTTCTTGATACAAATCGTCTTTCGAAATTAAGTTATGAAACAGTTTTCACAAGTTTTCGTATTTTTGCGATCATAATATAGAATTTCTCCATAGAAAGTTCCAGAAATGTGCATTAAACGTTCATTTACAGACTTTCTCTTTAGCTGGTGAGTTTTTAAAAGTATCTTGTCCATATTATACGAAATAATTTAGCTCAAAACTGATAATTTATACAATTAATCAGAGCTACAGCAAACAGTGAGTCTTTCTTTTACAAAATGAAATATAATTACGAAATTGAATGAAAATAGGTTACTAACACTAATATATATTTACATTAATTCTATTTTTGTTCTTTCTGTGCAAAATGTCCTAATATTGACACAGTACAATATTTAAACATCACCAAAGTTTCCCTTTACATTTTGCATATCTGTATCGACATCCCCTAAAAGTCTACAGTATCGAATACTTCAATATGTCCCAATATGTCCTGTAATGTTACAGTATGTTGCATCTTTTTCTGAAGAGAGGGTAGCAGGAAACAGTTTGGAGAGCTGGAAACTGCTTTAGTTGACAACAGGTTGGTCGTAGTACAAATTTTTAATTTTTGTATACTGTCTAGACTCCAGCCTAAACATTTAAGTTTGAGATTGTTGGGGACTGTGTAATAATTTTTATTTAAATTAACTTAAATAAAAATGTATATTGTTTTTAGCCGTGTTGATCTCTTAGATTTTCATCATCGTCATAATTAAATTAACCAGGTCAGTGCCCCACAAGTGACAAATACAATTACCATCTTATGTGAGCAACAACATAGGGCCAAGACTATGGATAGTACTAGTTGCCAAAATAATTTGTGACAAATGAAGAATTAGTCAAAGAATGTCCCCAGACAGGTTAGTGAAAGTTGTCTTTAATGTGGCAGGTATCAGCTGGGGGATTTAAGCATACCACACTGGTAGTAAAGTAAGTCGTGTTAAATAATACTGTTGGCTTTTATTGATAAACATGTGGCACAACTCATCGGACTTTTCACATACCAAGGAAGTACTTTACATTTCCTAGCAACAAATACTCAGTTTATTTCTCATAGGGAACAAACAGGAATGGAATTCGCAGTTAAAATTTTGTTATAGTGATGACAGTTATTAAGAGAGAGAAAGTCATCAAACAAGACTTAAAAGTGCTTTTGCCTTTGGTAAATCATATTAACAATAACTAATATACTTTTCATGGTAAGAAATTTGCTCATTGTCTTGAATATGGCATCAATAGACCACACAGAATGTTTGTATAACAGTTTAAAATTACAAGTTGTGATATAGTCACATAAAAGTTTTCAGAGATCAAGGAAAAGATTTGCTTTATCTTGGATCACATTGTTTATTTGTAATTTTGAATCTTCATGTACACAATAAAAAAAATAAGAATTCGAAAAAGGTAATGTTTCAGAACTACCAAGAACAGGAGGAACAATTTTTTATTAACTACTGCTTTGGGTCATGTAATCATCTTCCAGTATCATAAAATTGTTTACAACAGTCTGCATTGCAACATACTTACCACATGCAAAAAAAAGTCATTCTGTATCATTGATGTCAGTAATAAAATGCATTGCACAGTCAACAGTAAAATGCAGTGACACAGTAAATCAGTCTTCAGATACTGTCCATTTTTTCACATGGAGTGTGCTCTGTGTACTGGTTGGTTTACTGCCAACTGCAAAAATGCTTTTTTTTGCATCAGTCTCCCCAACTTAAGCTGACCTCTATCCGCTTTGAAACTTAGCCCTCTCACTTCATACTTCTGTCCAATTCTGACACTCCCCCCCTAGTCATCCCCTCTTTGCTGTCCAGGAACTCCTTACCTCCAAATTTTAAACAGGGTAGATGGGTTTTCACTACATAGAGTAGGCATTGAGTGGTAGACGTATTACGTTGAATAATGATTGCTAGATATTACACTGGCCAATAGTGAAAATGTTATTGGGGTAAAATAAATGTTTGTTAACTGTATCAATCATGCTGATAACAAAAACATCAATGAAGAACTCAAATTAGCTGTTGTTTCCAAGTTAAAGATGGGCGCATTTAATTAAAATAATTTTTATTAGCATTCATTGTCAGTGCCTTCCCATATAGGCTTCAGAATCCTAATGATGGTAGAAAGTGTGAAGAAGTTCCAGGCAACAGTAACTATGAATATTTTGTTGCTATTTTTAGTGCAGGCTCATAGCTAAAAGGGGAAGGGGAAGAGAAAAAAGGAGAGGAGCATGCTTCATTTAAGTGTAGTTTCAGTATGCTAAAAACTGTCTTCTGTTTGTGTGCTGAAGAACACGTTACTGAAGTGTAGTTAGTGCATGTGGTCATTGTGATTCCTGTGATTTAATATGCGTTGGAAATGCATAAACAGTGCTAACAATGTTTGCTACATTTGCAGACAGAGGAGGAGTGCTGGGCTCCTCACATATGTTGCCTATCTTGTATCTTGAGTATTAATTCATGGTTGAATTGTAAAATATTCCATGGACTTCGCTATACCCACGACGTAGCGAGAACCATCAAACCATGTGAATGATCATTACTTTTGTATGAATACTCCATTAACACGTGGTATTTGCAAGAAGAAAAACTCTCCCTTGACATATCCTACATACTGCGGCTGATGCGACAGATGTCTCGTGGAGATGGACTGATTGTTCCTGTCCTACCTGATTGTGATAGTAACGATGGCAGTAGTTAAACTGGTGCTGCACCAACATCTTCAAAATCCAGTTCGTTGAAAGACCCTGAGATTGTGTGTAACAGTGAGTGTACAAAGATTCACAAAATAAAACAGTATGGAATTGAAATGACATAGTGAGATATCTGGAATTGCCAAAAGGTAAAGCTGAGTTGTTGGCATCAGGACTACAACAACGAAATTGTCTTGATAAGATGGTATATGTGATTGCATTCAGTAAGTGCCTTATGCCATTCCTTCCGTTTTTCAAAAGTGAAAAGAACTTGGTATTTTTTTGTTATGCTCAGGGACTGATGGCAGCTGTGATCATAGTCTTTAAAAGTTGTGGAGGTTCCTCCAAAGTAAGTCTCAGGTGTGTACTACTGCGTAATGGCAATGTGTTACCATTGATTCTGATTGGATATGCACATTACATGAAAAAACATAAGATAACGTGAACCAGTTGTTTTTGCGATTGAACTATGATGAGTTTAAATGGCAAACTTCAAAGGCATATTACTTGGGCAACAACATGGCTACACAAATTCTGTTGCTTCCTGCCTCTGGGATAGTTACACCAAAGCACTTCATTGTAAAAGAAAGACTGGCCCAAGTGTAAATCACTTGAACCAGGAGTTCACAGTGTTATGCACGATGCGCTTGTCGAATCCAAGAATGTAATTCTCCCTGCTTCTCATATAAAATTGAGACTATTGAAAAACTTCAGTAAGGCCATGAACAAAATTTGGGGAAGCATTTCTCTGTTTGTGCAAGAAATTTCCATGTCTTAGTGAGGAGAAAATAAAAGAGAGGATTTTCCTACTCCAGATACGCCAACTGTACAAAGATGAGAATTTCAACACTATACTGACAGGTGGTGAGAAGTTCACCTTCAATGTCTTTGTTCAAGTGGCAACAAACTTTCAAGGAAATAAAAGGTCAGAAAACTATAAGGATCATGTGCCGGATTTTCTGCACTGTTACAATAAACTGGAGTGTAACCCGTCCATATAAGTAACACTTCCTGGATTCCCACTTGGACTTCTTTACCGACAACTGTGATACTGCAACAAATAAGCATGGAGAATGCTTCCAAGGAATGAAAATGAGATACCAGGGAAAGTGGAGTGGATCAGTGTTAGCTGATTAGTGATGGACACTAATCATGGAATCAAAAGCAGAAAACTGCAAATGCCAGCAAAGTGGTTGTGCCTTCAGTGATATTCCTTCTAGGGATAACATGCATGTATGGGCTTATATGGATGATAATGTATAGTTGTCAGAACTTCAAAGTGATAGGTAATCCTGAATTTTCAAAACATTTTCATTGACACACACACACACACACACACACACACACACACACACACACACACACACACAGAGAGAGAGAGAGAGAGAGAGAGAGAGAGAGAGAGAGAGAGAGAGAGTGAGTGAGTGTGAGAGTGAGTGTGAGAGAGAGAGAGAGAGAGAGAGAGAGAAGGGAAAAGTACTATGCATGTTCACTAGTGGGATGAAGGCACGCGTGGTGCTGGAGGGGGAATTGAAGGTCGATGTCAGTGGGTTATAGGAATGAAGGACATATTCCAAGAAGAGTTCCCATGTGCACAATCCGGGAAAGGTGGAGTTGTTTGTTAAAAGCCAGATCGCACAGTTTGTGAAGTGAGCATTGAAGTTGAATATATCATGTGACTTCTGAAATTTTCTCGGCGTATTTGTTCTTCTAATCACACATCAAGCCATATGTGGGTAAGTGTTGCCACCATATACGTAATTCCGAGGATTTTGTCAGTCGCTTGAAGGAAGTTAAGCTTAGCACCTCGGATTTATTAGTCAGCTTTGATGTGGTCTCACTATTTACCAAAGTGCCTTTAATGGAATCGTTACATCTTATTGGTAACTTATTCAGTGCAGAAATGACAGCCTTGTTTGAACATATACTCTCCTCAACGTACTTTTTATTCAATGACGAATTCTTTGAACAAACAGACGGCATCGCCATGGGGAGCCCTTTGTCCCCTGTGGTAGCTAATCTCTTTATGGAGGACTTTGAGGAGAAAGCAATTGAGTCTGCTGTCTTAAAGCCTACGGTCTTCTGGCGGTACAAAGATGATACTTTTGCTGTATGGCCTCATGGCAGACAGGAACTGGAGAAATTCCTTCATCATTTAAACTCTTTACATGAGAACATCAAATTCACGATGGAGATTGAAAAAGATGGCACTTTACCATTTCTAGATGTTCTAGTACTCCGTAAAAATGATGGGTCATTAGGACATTCTGTGTACAGGAAACCGACTCACAGATCTGTATCTCCAGGCGTCAAGCTGCCACCACCCAGCACAAACAGCCGGTGTTCCCAGTACCTTAATACATCAAGCGTATGTAATATCGGATGATGAAATCCTCCACGCAGAATTAGAACACTTGCAGAAGTTTTTTAAAGAGAATGGCTACACTTCACGCCAAATAAGAAAGGCCATGCACAACTGTTATAACAAGAAGCAGCACACTGAGGACGCTGATGACGACTTTAAATCTACTGCGTTTCTTCCATACGCCGGGAATGTGTCGTCGAAAATAGGCCGATTACTGAAGAAGAATAAAATCAAGGTTATCTTCCGCCCACCAGCAAAGAACCAGGCCCTGGTTGGATCCGTTAAAGACGTTTTACAACTGAACAAAGCAGGCATCTACAAAATTCCCTGTGAATGTGGCTGTGCATATATTGGCCAGACGACAAGAACTGTCCATGAACGATGTACAGAACATGAAAGATACAACTGTCTGCGGCAACCGTCAAAATCGGCAGTAGCAGAGCACTGTATTTCATTGGGACATTCAATGGAATACAATTGAACAAAAATTTTAGCTCCGGTTTCCGGATTTTGGGATTCCGTAATCAAGGCATCAGTGGAAATACGTCTTGCTGATAATCTTATAAATTGTGACAACGGCTTTCAACTGGATAAAAATTGGAATCCTGTTATTAAAATTATACAATCACAGCGGAAGAGACAGCGTCATTCGATACTCAATGACTAGATGATCTTTTACTTTCACCACCGAGGGCAGCACGTACAACTCAGCTATGCCGTGCATGTCAACACGTGACGCATACGCTGTAGGATGCCAGTACATTTCGCATGCTCAAGATTCGGCATAAATACCGCGACTGCACCTGGGCTCTTCAGTAGTTGTGTACTCACCTGATGATGGCCGGACGTCTCTGGGCTGAAATATTGTGGCAGAATGTCGACGGGATCCGGCTGCATACCCAGAAATTATTAGATGAATACATCATGTTTGGTGGCAGGCTCAACCCCTGAATGGTCCAGCTATCTCGTGTGACAGGACTTGAGCTGGTCATAGTAAGGGAGGGGGTGATTAAAAAAATGAATTTTTTTTCAATTTTGCAGGCTTTATGCATCTGATTTTCAAATTTTTTTATATTGTTGGTACATATGTTATCAATATATGTTTGCTTTTTCAACTGTGTTGAATATTTAGTTTGTTGTTGCCATTCAGGAAGGTTATACACATTTTTGAATGCTCTGCAAATTTTTACATTCAAAAAAGATGGAGCAACGGATTTTCATTAAATTTTGTGGTCAAAAGAAGTGCAGCACCCCATTCGAAATGTTGACTGTGGCTTCTGATGAGTATGCCATGAGTACACCGAGAGTTTATGAGTGGTATAAGTGTTTCAAAGAAAGTCAAAGAGATGTTGAAGACGATGACTATCCTATGGGCCCTAGCACAACAGTTATGATGACAGTATTGAAGAAGTAAAGAAAATGAGTCTGGAATATTGCCAAATCACCTTCAGAGAGATTGGTGATGATGGCGGCATATCCTTTGGCTCATTCCGAGCAATGTTTTTGGATGTTTTGGGCATGAAGCATATAGCAGGAAAGTTTTTCTTGAAATTTTTGAATTTCAGCCAAATACTATGTTGATCAGGAATTGCTGAATGGAGTCGACAAAAATCCATAACTTCTAAAGAACTTTATAACAGGTGATGAAACATGGTATAAGTGGAAACTGTCTGAAGAGCCAAACCAAAAAAAAATTTGCTGAGGTCAATCTCACGTGAAGATTCTTTTCACAGTTATCTTCGATTACAATGGGACAGTGCATAATGAGTTCTTTTCATATGGTCGTACGGTCAGTAAGGAATACTAATTAGACGCTGTGTGCCACTTGCATGAAGTAGTACAAAGAAAGAGAACATAATTGTGGTGAAACCACTAGTGGAAATTCTACCACAATAATGCTTTCATTCCCATCTCAATGCTTATTCTTTAGTTTTTGGTAAAAAAAAAAAACAAATCCATTATGTTGCCTGAGCCACTGTATTTGCTAGACAAGACCCCCACCCCCACAGTGACTTGTTTCTATTCCCAAGGCTGAAGAGAATGTAGTTTTACCACCATTGATGAGATAAAAACAGAATCGCTGAGGGAGCTGAACATCGTAACGAAAAGTAGGTTCCAGAAGTGCCTCCAAGATTGGAAAAAGCATTGGCACAAGTGTTTTATATTGGAGAGGCATTACTTTGAAGGAGACAAAGTTGATGTTGACAAATAAATAGACATTCTTTCAGAAAAGCAAAAATTCCCGTTACTTTTTGATCACTCCTTGTAGGTCTCTTGCAACGATATGAGCCATGGGGCAAGGGGGTTCTGAGCTGATTGTAACAGGAATGGGCAGGAACATAGTAGATTAGGTGGGCAATGGAATACTGCTGTGTGAGGGTTAGGGAGGTTTGTGGGGAGGATAGTTCTCATTTCAGGACAAGGCAAGAGGTCCTTGTAACCCTGTCAACGAGCATGACCCAATTTGTCCAATTCTTGGTGGTACTGAGGCACCTGGCGTGCTGCTCATCACTGTCGGTACCACCTTCCTCTGCGCTAACTGTCCACAGCTTGTGGTGTCGCGGTTGCATTCTTACTTCCCGAGCACAGGGTCCCGGGTTCGATTCCTGGCGGGGTCTATGATTTTTACCTGCCTTGAGATGACTGGGTGTTTGTGTTGTCCTCATCATTTCATCATCATTCATGTAAGTGGCGAGGTGGGACTGAGCAAAGGTTGGGAATTTGTACGGGCACTGATAACCACGCAATTGAGCACCCCACAAACCAAAACATTATCATCACATCATCTATGCTAACTTCAACAATGCCCATGGTCTTGCCACTATTCAACACTACCTTTCCCATTGCCCGACTGGTTCACACTTACAACCTGGCCACCATGACCAACTATATCTTCACCCACAGTTACTTCTCCTTTCAAATTTGTGGTACAGTAATTGGTAACTGAATGACACTATCCTGTCTCAGCCTGCCATCTAGCCATGCAGAAAGCCATACCCATCTCACAGTTCAGATTCATTGATGACATCTTCTTTTCTAAGCTGATGGTGAGGATAGCATATCTACATTCCTCCAGAACTTTGAAGCCATTTCCCCCATTCACTTCATATGGTCCTCCTCATCCCAACAGGCCACATTCCTAGATGTCAACCTCCACCTGGAGGCAGCTACAGCTACATCAAGCCCTATCAACCATTAACAATACCTTCACTTTAACAGATACAGCCCTTTGCACTCTAAAGAAGTCCCTTCCGTACATCAAAGTTCTGTGCCCAAGAAACAGTTGCACCACCTTGTTGCCGAACATCCCACCCAACATGATTTGTAAAGGCTTAAGTGACTGCTTCACAACCTGTGCCATCGGATTCTTCCTGCCCGCACCAGCTTTTCTGAATTGCTTCAGCTCTTCCCCTTCTCTACTTGTCTCCCCTTTATACCCCTCCCTCTCCTTGCCGACCTCTCGATTCTGCCCCTAACAGCCCACTATCCTATCCCTGCACATACTCGCAGGCAGTGGTAGCAGGATATTCTCCCACTGCTATGCTGGTATCCCTCCCCCTTTCCCTTCCATACCTCTTCTGTACCCCCTGTAGCAACCCTAGGTGTGACTAGTGTGGCTACTGCTCACCTCAGATGAAGTTGCAGTTGGGCCTTAGCACCTGGAGACAGCAGTCGGAGGTCATGTATGTATGAATTATTAGCTAATAAAAAAAATGGTTCAAATGGCTCTGAGCACTATGGGACTTAACATCTGTGGTCATCAGTCCCCTAGAACGTAGGACTACTTAAACCTAACTAACCTAAAGACATCACACACATCCATGCCCGAGGCAGGATTCGAACCTGCGACCGTAGCAGTCCCGCGGTTCCGGACTGAGCGCCTAGAACCGCTAGACCACCGAGGCTGGCATATTAGCTAATAAAATCCAGCCATATTTATTCAATGTGACTTTCTGCTAGTCAATTCCTCCTGTTTGTGGTGACCAGCAATCTTTTCATATTATTGTTATTCATCCTGAATTATCTATTGTTTGAGTTACCCACAACTTTGCTTTACTCTGCTTTCCTAGGTCCCTTTCCATGAACATGAACCTCACTATAGAAGAAAGAAGAGGAATCTGCTTTTATCATTCTTCTTGCAGATGTAGGTACCACCACTGTTGTGTTCCACTAAAGTGATTATCTGCCAGAAGGCATTGAACAACTAACTGCCTGACTCTTCCACCTACAAGCTCTGCCGCAGTTATCCCATCCCAGTAGTCCAGCATACCCTCCAATCTCTTCTCAAATCATTAGGTCCCTCTTAGAATCCATGCCCTTAATCCATCTCCTTCCCCACCCCAACCATCTCTTGCACATCCACCTTCTACATGCTTTCCAAAATCCATAAACCGAACAATGGTGAATGCCCCACTATTGCTGATTACTGAGCTTCCGCCAAAAGACTCTGTGTTCTTCTTGGCCAACACTGAAGGCTAGTTTCCCATATCAAAGACATAAACCAGTTCCTTCACCAACTGTGAACTGTACCCATCCCATTACATCTTGGGTCCTTACTTGTCACTGTTTACATCATCTTCTTATACATCTATATACTCCATGCTCATGGTCTTGCTGTCATCAAGTACTACCTCTCCCTGTGTCCTATCAACTCCAAACCAAGTACCTCGTGCCTTAAATGCTTAATAAACTGCATACTTACACACAACTACACCCACAAAACCTGAAAAAAAGCGTCCTTACAGAGAACTATTACTCCTTTGATGAGATGATATACATACAAACAAATCCACAGCACAGCAACGGACACTTGCTTGGCACCTTCCTGTGCCAATATGTTCATGGGTAATCTAGAAGAAGTCCTCCGAGCCTCTCAAAATTCACAACCCCTTCTCTGGTTTGGGTACATAGGATATGCCTTCATGATTTGGACCCAGGGCCATGATACCTGATCTTCAGTTCTCCATAGACTTAACAATCGTCCATTCCATGCACTTTGCCTGGTCCTCAGCCCAGCATCCTATCTTTCTGGAAGTTGACCTCCACTCCACTGATGGTTCCATCCAAACCTCTCGTCTGTGTCAAATCCGCCATCTGTTTTGACATCGGTTGTCCCTTTCATACTAAAAAGTCCCTCCCATGTTGTCTGACCACCCATGGGCAACAGATCTGCAGTAATGAACAACACTTACCCAGTATTCTGGGGTTGTAAACGAAATTGGAAACTCCTTCACTTAAGTCACATAATGCTCAGAAGTAGTGTCCAACCAGAGGTCAGTTTCTGGCTGAAGCCAAAGCCGGTTAATCGGCTATCACCCTAATCTTCAGTTGAAGCCGAAGCTTTAATAGCCCCAAGACATTCCATTCAAGATAGGCAAAATGTGAATATGATAATGGCTTTTTAAAAATATAATGTAAACAATTAAATGAGATTATTAATGTTATCTTGCAACCTGTTTGAAATAACAACAGTTTGAAATAAAGTCATTTATAATATTTATTTACTTAAAAAAGTACTTGAACAGTTACAACGGGAAAAATACATGATAATAGCCAAATTAATGTTAAATTTCCATTTGATACCTATCTATGAAAAATAATTAATAATCAAAGTTAAACAATCTCATGTTGTAAGCTAAGAATAGTAATTATCTACATTTTCACCAATCAAGTTTAATTGTCTGTCCGCATATATCTGTCCTGCTACACTGAACAGTGGTTCACTAGGAACACTAGTAAGAGGCGCAGATAAGTATTTCAGTGCAATTGGGCGCAGATAAGTATATGGACTAGAAGCTCAATATTCATAAATATCAGCATTCCCCAGAAGCAAAGGTTCTTTTAAAAAACATGTGCCTTTTCAAATCCAGCTCGTTACCACTTATGACAGGCAACATAAGTTTGTTGTGTGACTCTCATAAATCATCATCAGTTTTTTGACGATGCATCTGACATTGAACAGGAACATCTAAGCCCATGCTGTTTGACATGACCGAGACTCATTCTGTCATAGAAATGATAGTATTTCAGTCTTCATGTTTTCAGTTCCATCTTTAGTCAAATACTTCATTTTAAAATGGAGATCTATTAGAGTTTTGAAGATACTGATGAAGAGCTGCTTGAAATGTCAAGTGTTGCTTGATGAAAGCACTTAAGTATTATTATACAGTAGCTTATTTGTTCCCATTCTTCTGCAGTTGCGACTATTATCCCACCACGTTCTGCCATGTATAGGCTGATAGCAGTTTTTTGTTCACTGAGTCTTTCCAACATTAAATAAGTGTTGTTCCAGTGGTTTTCGGTATCAAGAATCAAAATGCGTTTGGATAAGTCGCATGTTTCTTGAAACTTGTTTGAATATCAGGAAGCTTGTTCACTTCTTTTAAAATGTCCTACAATTTTGTGACAATTTTTTTTACTACATCAATTACAGCAGTTTCTTTTAATATAACATAATGAAAAACTAGCTGCAGTGTGTGAGCTATACATCCAATATAAGCAAAGTTTCCTTAACACATGGCTGCTTGCGTATTAAAAGTCTTGTCGCAGATACCCATGCGCATTTTATTTGTTGAATTAAATTCAACAATAATTTGGTTAAGTTTCTCTGAAACCTTGTTCCAAGATGCTGTCTTTCAGTATAACTTTTTCATTTGGGGCCTTTAATGAAGTGGGCTGTGAAACTCAACATTGAGCATGTCTTTGCTGGATTGCTCCTTATGCCAGTGATAAAGCGTACCCATTCAGCCTTTTCTAAAAACTGTACAATTTTACCTTTTATGTTATTGTACATTGCTGGCATTAAAGTCTTTCTCAAGTATTTCTCAGACTTTTTCCTGTATCTGGATAGTGTGTCAGGGTCAATCAAATTGAGCCTATGAAATGCATCTCCCTTAACAACATCGTGTGGCAGAATGTCATCAATAGTGAGTTCCATAATACCTTTATCGATTTGCAACAGTATTGGATGTTTATCAGGCCAAAGCGGAGCTACTTTTTTCTCAATTATATCTGGTAAAGTAGAATGTTTGACTACCTTATTGTCTTGCGAAAAGTTAAATGCCTCTGGCTAAATGATTTTTTTAAATGTTTGTAATGATCTGTTTTCGTGGTAAATCACTACCAAGGGATAGTGATCCACTACATACTTTACAAATTGCTTTACATTTGTTTTTCCAAAAATGTTCCCAGATGGCATTTAGTCTCACAGAAGCGATTATGTACCTGAAAGAGAAGACAATAAATAAATAAATAAATAAATCTTTCAACAATCACACCAACCATCACTGGCCCCAAACTAAGCTGAAGCTTGTACTGTGGTGACTAGACAGCATAATAAACATACTTAAATACATAGAGAAATCTATGCTACTGGTATAAATGCTTGTGCTCATTACACCCATATTTACCCCCGGGATTTGAACCCACAACCGCTTGGCTTAGTTGTTTGGAACGTGAACCGCTAGATATGCGAGGCGACGAATATGAACTTTTTATTAATTAAAAAAATAATCCTTGCATGTATAAGGGTATGTTCACAGTGCAGCCGACATTGGTCTTCAGATTATTTTTGACAGACATCAGTCGCTATTGTCAGCCGATTAGGTGGTCACAGTGCTTCCGACCATATTGGTTGATCACAAGGGTTTCCCTACTTTCGTTTCACATAAGTGAATGTGGTGTACAAAATGGATATTCCACTAATTTTATTAGCACATTTTACAGTCAAATACAGATTAATAAAGACAAGATAATTCACAATTGCTAAGTTATTCTTATTAGAACGAAAAGCGGAAAATCTTGTGTGCTGCTTCAACATCTCTAAAATTATAAATTTACTTTCATAACGTATATAACTTTTTGTTATTACTTTTCTGGACTGTCTGTTGTGGCAGGAGGTGCCTGTATGTCTTGCAAATTTATTGTTTGTCCTAAAATTTCCACAAACAGCAGCCAGCAATGTTGAAACAAATACACTGGCCCTCAAAAATAAAATATGTGAGGCGAACAAATAAGCCATTTTACCTACTGCTCAAACAATCTGACTTAATAAAATGTTGTAATATCTGAGCATCTACAATCTTTGACGCATAACTATGTAAAGATGAAGAAAAACAGAACATCATATTTTGGTTCTAGAATTATATAGAGCAGTGGAACATGCAACAAAACAAGTATTTGTCAGATACAAGCCCTCTTCTAACCAAATAAATGCTCTTAGGTTTAAAATTAACATTTTTTTTTTCATTAGTTTGCAGATGACTTGTCGTATTAGGACTTAAGACTCTTCATTCCTGAAGAGAACAATGATGTTAAGATCCTAACTTTTCAATACATAAATGTAAAGGGACACAAGAAGAATATTTTGAACAGCTTGTACATACAAATACATTTATTTTCAGTAATTAAATAGAATATAGAGCCTGCTAACAATTGCAGAATAGTGATGAACATATGATGAAATAAATGGAAAATTATGATTCGAAAAAGCAGCACAAATCATTGTTTCTTTAGTGTCAGGGTGAACAGCAAGATACAAATATCTTTGAACTTAAATTGAAACACAACTAACTAATGAATTGTAAATAAAAATGAGTAATTGTGGAGTTCTTGATGTCAGTGTATGCCTCTGTGCATGCTATATATATCAAAGACCTGTGAATGTCGAGTGCCAACAAGTGCCAACCACATGAAAAGTCGTAACATGTAGAATATCTGTCTGTATATTTTCTAGTAGAGATTAGGCAGAGTCCTTTTTGAGATCAGTTAATAAAAAAACAACCCTCATGCAAAATGCTTCTCCATAATCTAACCTTATCCCATTGCTTGTTCCTCACATTAGCCTTGTGAAAAATTGGAACAGTATAAATACTAATGTTTCTTTTTCTGGTAAAGGTTAAACAGGGTACTTTTTGAGATTTGTTTTTAAAAAATTCCGAAAGGAAGACACACACAGTCTTTTAAATATTATTCCTTCTTTGTCATAGTTGCTGATAACAAGCAAATATGATGCATGTTAAAACCATCGAAATGAACATGTCCAACTTCAAGATTGCATGCATATAAACCTAACAAATATACCTTATAAAGCTTTTCTAGTTCCCTGAGCTGAGGGGGATATGAGGCCAGGTATAGCAAAACTGTGCATAGAACTCTGTTCATTATAGTGTTGCGCACTGCCAATTGCTTTCATTGGCAGCAGTGCTTAGAGATATTGAACATTCCAGATTCTGCCAATGAGCTCAGAGAAGAACTGAGGGAACCAGAAAAACTTTCCAGGGTATACTGCTATTCACGAACTCATCCTTCTCTTTCTTTCGGTCAGATAAAAATTTTCACAACCATATGACAAAATATCAAAGTAGATAATCTAATTCGCGTATGAATTGGTATGTACTGGCGGTGGCGGCCAACTGACACAACACAGTATGGACGAAGTATGCGGTGGGGGGGGGGGGGGGGGGGGGGGGTTGCAATTTCACAATCGGGAGCCCATTCCACAGTTCTAACAGTTGGTTCAATTTTGGCACTTCCTAGAAACCTTTGGCTTCAGCCAAAACTTTGGCAAATTTTGTCTGAAGCTGAAGCAAAAAGTACAGTCAGACACTACCCAAAAATACAAAATTGTTAAGGCTTTCGTGGCCACTTGTTGACAAACTGCCTATTGGCTTCTGGCTCCGGTTCTTCGGCCGACGTTCATCTAATGATTTTACTGACGTTTTGCCAGTACGAGTGGCTGGCGTTGTCAAAGCTTCACCCTCCATTGCCAGTGGTGAACTGGAGCCCAGCTCGCGGCCGCAGACTATATGTACCTGGCGCGCCAACGTCCGAGGGCTTCTCCGCGGTCATTTCCGGTGCGGTTCTCGTCTTGCTACCTGCGACGGTCGTTCACTGCAGTACAGGAAGCCAGGATCCGTTTACCTTAAGACTTTCGTCTTTCTTATTCAAACTGTTCGCGTGTTTTTGTATTTCTACAGCTTCTCTGAACAAGCGTGTGTGATAGTGCTTCTCTACAGCCAGAACTTCCGTGTCGGCAAATTTTATTATGTGGTCGGTCTCATTCCCCAAAAAGGAACATTTCAATATATGGTAGGCTCTCCATTTGCTCATATCACTCCCTCACATCTTCAGGGCATGCTCCTGATAAATCTGCAAACATTTTTTTGTGGAATTGTTTTCCTCTCCTTAATAAGGATCTCTGTGAGCTGTTCAAGAGACTGAATTGCTACAGGACATGCTCAAAGTGGACTGTCCAGCATTTCACATAAATGCTCAATAGGACTGAGGTCAGGGCTCAGAGCAGGCCAGTCTAATGTTTGAATCACAAGCTCCTGTAACATTTCCGCGGTGACTACTGCTGAATTTGCCCTCACGTTGTCTTATTGCAAGAGAAATTGGGGATCCATTACAATTGCAGTTGGTATAACATGACCCAGTACAATCTTGTTGAAGTCCTCTGAGCGTCAAGTTGGTCTCTGAGTGTCTGAAGATCTAATTGGCCATCACTTGTGATGCCATCCCCCTCCATGAATGAGCTGCAGCCAAATATTTCCATTTCCTGGACTGCTGCTTCATTATAACATTCACCATGATGATATCCACATATACATCCTGTTTTAAATGAAAGCAAAACTTGTCCGTAAACAGTACATTGCACCAGTGATGCAGCTGCCCTTGCTTATGTTTCTCAGCAAATTGAAGTAAATCTCTCATGGGCTGAATAGTTAACCAAGGGGTATGGTGAGGTCTTGTTGATTTTAAGCCAACCTCTCGGAGTCTGTTGAGTGTTGTTTGGTCACTGACACTGCAACCAGTTGCTGCTCTTAGATCATTTTGTAGATGCTGGGGAGTCGTAGTGTGCTGGCGGAGGGAACAATTAACCACATAGTCGTCATGTCTGGCCAATGTTTTTCCAAAACCTCCAAACAATGGATGAAGCCACATTAAGCTCTGTACACACTGCACGAATAGTCCAAACTTTCTGCAGTAATGTCACTGCCCAAACACATTCTACCTCAGCCAGATGCCTCATGTTAACTGATTAAGCATACATAAATAGTATAGAGACAACCTTATTGCTTACACCCACTAGATAACAGAGTGAGACATTGCTCGTCTATTTCACTCTTAGGCATAGCATGATACTTTTCAATAGTGCCACAAAGTCGTGGGTTTCAAACATGTTGTGGAGGATTGTTTTCATTATTAAAAATGTCAGAAGACTTAAGATCAGCAGTATTTATCTTAATCACAGACTATGTACATGGTACACTCGGTCAGATTCTTGTCACTCTAAATTGTTTTGAGCAGTGAATATAGGATGATTCTAAAAGGACTTTATAACTCCCCTTACATACAGAATGTTAATGATACAACTTAGACATGTAGTTAAGGTGTCATCTTGTAACAAAATTTTCATTGACTTATTGTTGTAGTACTGAGTCCTGCCACTAGTAAAGACATAAAATTTAAAATCAAAGTGGCAGACTTCACTGGATCTGAACAAGCTTGTTACATGTTTTGGATGAAAGAAACAAAGTTAGCTACAAGGGAAATTTAAATTCTGTACCAGTTACTATAAGCAAGCTCCTAGTTGGCCTATGATTTACTCCTGGCAGCAGAATTTCATTCAAACTGGTTGTAAAATTCGACAAAACAAATCTCCAGGTCACCTACAAGTCTCCAAGTTTCTCAGGCTGTTGTCGGGAGAGAGAGAGTGAGTGAGTGAGTGAGTGAGTTGGGGTGGGGGAGTTAGTTTTGTTTGCAGTCCCAGGAAATCAACACACTGTGCGCCACGAATGAACCCACACAGACTAACATTGCAGTAGTGACATCAGATGGACTTTGGTGTATGGCCAATGGCAGCCACACTGAGCCAAAGTGAAAGTGAATGTATGGAATGAGACTTTCAGTATTTTAGTACCAATTGACACCTCTGCCATGTTTATAAGCCATCTCGATAAAATTCTGTGTGTAAGTAAGTTTCTAAAGTCTTTTCAGAATCACGTTGTAAATACAGTCATCATCATATATATTACTAGATGATGATGATGATGATGATGATGATGATGATGATGGTGGTGATGATAATAATAATCATCATCATCATAATTTAATATATTTTAATTCACCTACAAAACCTGTGTAAAAGTGTACCAATACAAATACTATCTTTGCCTCAATCTTTTAGCTGAAGGTCTAAGTTGTGGAGTATACCATGCAGGCTTATCATTGGAGACAAGGAAACGGATTCACACAGATTTCATTAATGATAAGTTGCAAGCTGTTATAGCTACTGTAGCATTTGGAATGGGGATCAACAAACCTGGTGAGTAGTATTTTCCTCTCTCTTTCTTTCTTTCTCTCTGTCTGTCTGTCTATCTCTTTTCCACCATTCTCTTTTCCATCTCTGTCTATCTGTGTGCTTTACATTTTATGTTTTGTGTGTTATATTTAACTATAAATGTAATTTATTTGTTTATAATTTTTTCAACAGATGTCAGAAATGTAATTCATTATGGTGCTCCTAAGGACATAGAGTCATTTTACCAGGAAGTGGGACGTGCTGGGAGAGACGGAGAACCATCCAAATGCCACTGCTTTTTTCAGAACTCAGACTTCCAGCTTAACCGGTTAGCAATACAACTTGTTATAGTCTGTCATGATGATCTCGAAACATTAAACATACATATGAATTGAAAGCAGCTGTATTCTGAAATCTTAAGAAACTGTTAATGTTTCCATGGCCTCAATACTGATACTCTTTCTATGCAGAGCAAAACATTTGAAATAAAATGCAGAATAAAACAGAAAGTGGTAAATGAATCAGGGCCAATACTTGGAATGGGCTCTCAAAGCTAGAGTTATATATTTGTGTATTACTCATTGTCTTTGTTTCAACCTGTCTATCACTTCCCCAGATGAAAATTACATACAGTGCTTATATTTCCTACTACTCAGCTGATTGAAAAAGTGCCCTTGTGTTCGTATCATGACTGTAAAAGAAAACGCACATTCTGTAAGTGTCTATTCTAATCGTATCTCTTAAATTGGGAAAAAATGTACTCTTCTTAACATTTTTTAAAATTAGTAATGCTGCACAAAAGTACTTGTGGAGGTATACATAAAAACAAAAATAGCTGAAACTAGGCATATAAAGCACACAGACGAAACTGGGACCTTACATGTAGGATGGTGCTGATTCTGTATTTGGAGTAGTGGCCATAGCTGCAGGCAAGTGCCGGGTCCTTCACTGAGAATGCATGCTGCAATGCAGAGGGCAGCTCCTGGTCCTGTAAGTAGCTGGCAACTGCATAAAATTTATCCAGGTTCTTCTCATTTACTGGTGTTTCTTTAAAGATACTATCAGAGGTTGTAACTACCACATCACTGTCATTTTCCATACATACCTTGACTTTTGAGCTGTAAGGTGACTGGTGAATTGGAAGTGACGAAGATAATGAGTGTTGTTGAGTTTATAGGAAGAGGTGAAGTGGAACATGTGAAGTGGTCTGTTATCAGAGACCATTGCTTGGTGTACGTAATTCTTCTAATTAACCCCTTCTGCAGTCACAGACAACACCTGCATGAATTGTGGGACATATTACAGAGCTTTCACTACAGTGAGCCACAAGTGTGCAGGATATCATTAAGTGTTCTGTTGGTGTTGCTCTGAGATGATGTTCAGACAGAGCACTGGCAGATCATTCTTTTTGTGGCTATCTCTCATTGCAAATTGTCTAAGGCCTTCAGTCATATTGGTGAAAGAATGACAATCTTACACCTTCTGCTAAAGGAGGGGTATTCTGTTACTGATTTGTAAAAGATGGTGATCATAAAAGAACCTACAAAACAGATACATGTGACTGAAGCTCTTAGAAATGTACTCATGTACAACTGTAGGTATGTCACAGGGTGTGCATCACTGCTGTTGCATTCTCAGTGAGTTGAATCATGATGACATCTTGACTATACTAATTTTGAAGGAGAACTGCTCCACTTTCTGCAAGACCTTTACCCGTTTTCCCTACTCAAATTCACTTCTTCACTTCATTCATTTCTAAATCGAAAGCCACTCTGTTAATGTTGCTCCTCTTGTGACTGAGTAGCAGTAAAGCCCTAAATGTCTCAATACATCACTCTCAAGTAAAAGCCCTGTGAGGACCACCTCACTAGAGCAGTGCATCTGTGTGGTGAAGCCAAGTGTGCGGCACCCTTTCCCCATTACTCACTATCCATGTGGCACAGCATCAGTTGCTTTCACTTGGCTATCACTCGTGAAATGTGGCAAATAGGAATGTGCCCAGTTCCAGTGGATAAGGAAGCATGGCTGTTAGCTATGCCACAACATAGCATGTGTCCTATGGAAGAGCATGAAGCCTGCACACACTGGAGCTTTGTGCCCTTTGCATATCCATGTGCTACCTACTATGAAAGCCGTGCAAGTGACTGTGTCATTAGTCAAGGTAGTGCTGATCATCTTCCACAACTTTCGCCAAGCTGTGTGATGTGTATTCACCCTTTCTCTCTCACGACACAGCTGAGTGGACTCCATATAAAAAAGGCATGCACTTGCAGTGCCCTCATCCTCATTCCCCAAGATTCCTCCCATAAGGACCATTGTCTCTTGTCATTGCCCTTGTGGTCGACTGTCTCCTTTCATTGCCCTCCTAACCTCCAGATCATCCTTGCCAAACCATATAATGTTCCTAGAACATCCTTACTGTAAGATCCTACCCCTACAATCACTGTCGTTATGAGAACTTCCTTCCCTGTTCACCCACTACTACATATTTCAGTCCCAACATTAGCAAATTGTACTTCAAAGGTGGATCAACATGTGAAACAGATGTTGTTGTTTGACAACTAACATGTATTCACTCCAATCCTTTTTATGTAGGAATGACCAGTACTAAACTGGCTAAGCAAATAAACGGATGCAGAGGAACCTTCTGCCTCCCAGGCTCCTACTACCAAGGTAATGAGCATAATCTTACCACATGACACTTAGGAGAATGGCAGTTGCAAAGTTACATGCATCCACATTGTATGTTGCTCTGTGGCACACACAGGCATCCTCTTTTACTTCCAGTTTAAACTGAAATGAATGGAACTTTTTTCTTTGGTAAAAGGATGGTACAAAACCAATATCAGTTTAGGTGCCCATCAGAAAAAAATGCAATATAATGATTTTGTCAAATAAGGTTGTGTGTGTTGCTCTCCAAAAAATTATCATATATTTTATCCCCCTTATTTTTAACCATACAAGCAAGATCCTGTGCATGCTGTATGATATGGTTCTAGGAACCTCAGGAGTGACTACAGAATGCATTTCACTTGAACCATCCCATCCATTTCTAGTTTTGTTGAACTTGGCCTGTGCTTGATCATACCACTTTACTGGGTTTAGCTCTGTTAACAAGTGCACCTGTTTTGTCTTCATTGCTAGAATCACTCTACTATTCATTTCCCAGTCCCCTCCCTCCCTCCCTCCCTCCCTCCCTCCCTCCCTCTTTCCTTCCCTCACCCTCAACCTGCCTATAAACCTTGCCCCTTTCTCTTTCCCTCCAAATATGTTTGTCTAGTCTTCTACTGCCTCCAAACCTCACTCACTGCCTCCTCTCTTCCGATCCCCATCACCCTACCACAGCCTCTGCCCCTCTGTCGCCGTCCGGTTGCCTGCACCCCTCTGTCGCCCTCTGGTTGCCTGCGCCCCTCTGTCGCCCTCCGGTTGCCTGCGCCCCTCTGTCGCCCTCCGGTTGCCTGCAACCCCACTCCCACCCTGCCGCCCTCGCGCTGCCTCCGCCCTCACGCTGCCTCTGCCTCTCTCCGCCGCCCTCGCACTGCCTCCGCCCCTCAGTCATAGGGCACAGTGCCTACCATTGTACTATCTTTGACCTTCTACTGTGTGCCTTTAATCTTTCTCTCTCCTTATTCTGTACACATCATCCATCTAAACTTTTTTATGCATAACTTGTCCTCTCTTTCCAACTTTCTCCAACCTATCCTCTTTTCTTTTCCAGGGAAAGATCTGAGTTTCTTAAGCTGGGTGTTACGTTTTCTTCTTTTAAATGTATCTACTTCCAGTACTCACAATTTCACTACCTGAAGGAAACCATTACGTAGCCATTCTGCTACTTGATAGTTTTAAGTTTTCTCAAGGATTTTGCTTTTGTTATGTCTTTTGGTTTAGTGAAGTTTGTTTTTCTAAACAGATCTCTCTTAATGGGCATCAGTGGAGAGAACCAGAAACATCGACTCCACATGGCACAGGAAATGGAGAGGTACTTGTACTCTACAGACTGTAGACGAAAGCTGCTCCTTTCACATTTCCAGGATAACTCATCTGAAGCATTAAGCATTGATTCTAGTGTGTGCTGTGATAACTGCATTCGCAGGTAGGTTGACTCTTCCTCTAACTGTTACCATGCAATTTTAGTGTTATTTGTTGTGATGATTGTATCCCACTCTTTTCAAGTCATAAATAAGGTGGTTAATTGTTTGTAGATAAAGGTTATTATCCTAAGTTGTTGTCACCAAGGGACTGTTAAGTCTGTTATATCATTAGTTATTCAGCATTTTTTGTCTCATTTTGTTAACATTGTTCCACTATATTTTTCCCAGGAAAATACCAGGCAACAACAATCAGTACGATGGCCTTGAGACAGATGGCACTATAGAAGTGGCCAAAGAGGCACATATGTTAATGGGAGCAGTGGACGCCATGTCAGGCAGATTTGGCCTTGCGAAATACATATTGATGTTGCGTGGATCAACATCTTCCAAACTCCCTCCTGCTGCTGTGAAACATAAATTGAATGGCTGTGGAAAACACAAACCTGATGCTTGGTGGAGAGCATTAGGTACATAAAATTTGAAAAAAAAAAAACTTCAACTGTGTACAAGTGGCATAATTTCTTTAGTACTGCTACAGTTTTTCAAGGGCAAGACAATATGCAGATGAAACTTTCTGGCAGATTAAAACTGTGTGCCCGACCGAGACTCGAACTCGGGACCTTTGCCTTTTGCGGGCAAGTGCTCTACCATCTGAGCTACCAAAGCACAACTCACATCCGGTACTCACAGCTTTACTTCTGCCAGTATCTCGTCTCCTACCTTCCAAACTTTACCAAAGCTCTTCTGCGAACCTTCGGTAGCTCAGATGGTAGAGCACTTGCCCGCAAAAGGCAAAGGTCCCGAGTTCGAGTCTCGGTCGGGCACACAGTTTTAATCTGCCAGGAAGTTTCATATGAGCGCACACTCCGCTGCAAAGTGAAAATCTCATTCTGGAAACATCCCCCAGGCTGTGGCTAAGCCATGTCTCCGCTATATCCTTTCTTTCGGGAGTGCTAGTTCTGCAAGCTTCACAGAAGAGCTTCTGTAAAGTTTGGAAGGTAGGAGACAAGATACTGGCAGAAGTAAAGCTGTGAGTCGTGCTTCGGTAGCTCAGATGGTAGAGCACTTGCCCACGAAAGGCAAAGGTCCCGAGTTCGAGTCTCGGTCGGGCACACAGTTTTAATCTGCCAAGAAGTTTCATATCAGCGCACACTCCGCTGCAGAGTGAAAATCTCATTCTGGAATATGCAGATGTTTCATCATGTGTTGCTATGTGCTGATTGTATCAGTGCATTTTTAGATGGTCTGAAGTGAGCGGGTGTTTAATACATTTCCTCATTTCTTTGGTGTTTGTTTGTGGTTTGTTCAATGTTCTCAGTTTATATTTTCATCTTCTCATAGTCTTACATACTCATCATCGAACCCATATATCAGAGAGGGTGCAGTGGGTGGGAAATGTTCATGCATTGCAGCCCATTAATTACTCACAAATTCCTAACTTAAATTTAGGCGAATAATTATAACTGATAATAAGATAATCCATCACATGAAGTATAACTTTATATTTAAAAAATATTACTAAATCTACTTAATATCAAATCTGCATGGTGCTGTACAGTAGACATGGAAAATACTTTGTTTGCCTTGCAAATTGAGGAAAGAAAATGTGTTCTGCATAAGACTGTTTAAAGGTCCTAGCCCCTCCCATCCTCTATGTAAGTTCATTAAGCAGAAATACAACAGAGGAATGCAGTTGTTTTGCATTCTGTCTGAAATACAGGTTTTGTAAACATATATATATTAGTCTGTATATGTGGTGTCTGTTTTATCGGACATGTCTGAAAGAAGACACACCGTTTTGACCCTGCAGCCATAATGAATCCAGATACAAAGAAATTAGTGACATTTAGCTGCTAGGGAGCATTGATTTACATCAATAGAAATTGTTGAAAATTTGTGCTGGACTTGGATTCGAAACCGGGTCTCCTGCTGACTAAATGTTACAGGATTCTAGTTAGCTTCTCACTTCTTTAGAGAAAATATGGAGAAAGGAGGAGTTGCCACATTTGTCAAAACCTGTTTTAGTTTCAAGAATATTGATATTAATAGGTTCTGCTCAGAGCAACACATAGAAGCTTGTGCAACAGTAGTAGTACGAGGGTCGTTCAATAAGTAATGCCTCACATTGTTTTTTCTCATAACATATTTGTTGTAAAGAGTCAGAATTTGGCAACAATATACATCAACATGTCTTGTCCATGACCTGTTTTTCTACATAGTCTCCATCACATTCTATGGCCTTAAGCCAATGTTGTGGAAGAGTATGTATTCCTTGCTGGTAAAAGCTCTTGTCCTGTAGTCGTAGCCATGTTTTCACTGCATGACTGACACTCTTGTCATCTTCAAAAAGGCCTCTCTGCCAGTCTCAAAATGCTCCAACAATTCAAATGAAATTGCTTTTCTGTGAATCTTGTGGTCCGCTGTGAGCATTCATGGAATCCATTGTGAGCACCTCTTTGAATATCCGAGAGCCTCAACCATTGCAGGCGCACTTCCAATGCTGACTGACAACTGTAGAACCAATTGGCGAGTTGTGATATGCCGATCAGCATGAATAATGTCATCCGCACAATTCAGCATGTGTGGAACAGTGGCTGTGACAGGACGTCCGGAGTGTGACTGATCATGGAGCTCTGTTTCTACATTTTCTGAAGCCTTAACTTTCTTTACCCATTGCCCAACTATACTCCTATCAACTGCAGCATTGCCATACACTGAACATGTTTATGGATGTTCACCATGGTTTCTTTTCCTGCACACAGGAATTCAATAACAGCACACTGCTTGTAACTCGAGTCGTACATAGATGCTATTTTGACCCTGTACTACAGCTCTGCCGTCTGCCTGAAAGGTTTGAAACTTCACCGGTGCACAGAACAAATGTCAAATGTGAAGCACGAACAAGGACATTTGTCTGTGTATATCGATGGCTTTAAAAAAAAATGGATTCAATTATAAAAAAGTCTGGAAGCTCTGTTGTCCCATCTCACAGTAAAAAACAAGGAAATGGTGATTGCTAGTGATTTTAATGTGGATTTATTGAAGATCTCTGCCAGTGAACAATTATTGCAGTCAGTAACACTGTCCTTCAATTTAATTCATACTGTGAACTTTGCATCTCTGAGACTGGTATTGATAATATCTTTGTGGAAATATGTAGGGAAAAAAGTCTGACACAAAACCAATAGCAAATGGGCTATCTGATCGTAATGTGCAGCATCTTGTGTTAAGTGTTGAAACTTGTCAGGGTAAAAAAAAATTAAATCCTTCAGACCCGAAATACAAAGCTTTCATTAATAAATTTACTTCCTCTTTTGAAAATTGTTTTCCCCTAAAGGTAACTCAAATCAAACAGAAGTCTAAAAACAAACAATGGATTACACAAGGAATAAAGATATCATATGGGACAAAAATGAGACTTTTTCTGCTATCTAGGAACAGCTCTAATGTTGGCATTGTAATGCATTATGAAGAACACTGCGAAATGTGAAGCAAATAATCCAGAAATCTAAGCAGCTTTATTAAGAGAAAAAGATAATTACATCAGGTAACAAAATAAAAACTGCATGGGATATAGTGAAGACAGAGAGAAATGGTACCAAAAAGGAGGAGGAACAGATAGCTGTAAAAAAATAAATGAGTGCATGGTAACTAGTGCATGTAGTGTTGCAAACCTCTTAAACAAGTACTTTGTTACTGACAGGTTGGGCTTAAAAGGTTCAGTAAATAGTGCAATGGAATATCTGAGACCATTCTTCATAAATAACTTCAGTAAAATAGAAATGACACTCATGTCTCCCAGAGAAGTAGCATCCATCATAAAATCCTTAAAATCAAAGTATTCTAGTGGTTATAACACATCAACAAAGTTAAGGAATGAGGGATCAAGTGAGTTTGAATTCTGGTTTAAGGTATTTATGTAATCAGTTTCTTATCAGTGGAACAATTCCACACTGACTAAAATATGCTGAAGTTAAGCCTCTTTACAAGAAGGGAGAGAAAGAGATACTATGAAACTATCAACCAGTTTCACTTTTGCCGGCTTTTGCAAAAATATTTCTGAAGGTTGTGTTCAAGTGTCTTCTTAAGCATTTCCTGCAAATAATATATTGTCCAAGTCACTGTTTGGGTTCTTTAAGGACTCCAATCTAGAGAAGGCTATTTACAGATACAGTGAGAATGTACTTAATTCATTAAACAACAAATTAGAGGCTACTGGCATTTTCTGTGACCTGCCAAAAGCCTTTGACTCTGTGAATCAGAGCATTCTCTTAAGGAGATTAGAATATTATGGTGTCACCGGCAGTGCTGCGAAACGGTTTGAGTATTATCTAACGGACAGGAAACAAAGGATGTCAGTGTAAAATACCTTTGGAGTAAGCAGTTGGTCTTCATATGATTGGGAATTAATTACATGTGATGTTCCTCAGGGTTCCATTTTGTGTCAGTAGCTTTTTTTTGTGAACATTAAAGACCTCTCATCTGTTACTCGCCAGATGCTTCCCCCTCCCCCCTCCCCCTAGATGATACAAACATTGCAATAAATGAAAAGTCAAGGACAGATTTAGAAATGGTTGCAAATAAAATTTTCATTGATATTGATAAATGGTTGAAAGCTAATTTACTGTCATTAAACTTTGAAAGGACCCAGCGTATGCAGTTCAGACCTTGTAAGAGATTCCTTCCAGCATGTGTATAACTTATGAAGACATGCTGATCGAAGAGATCAACAGTGTTAAATTTCTGGGATTAAAACTCGATAAAAAATTCAGTTGAAAAGGCATACCACAGAATTGCTGAAGCGCCCAAACGAGTCTGTATTTTCAGTGAGAATGATGTCAGATGTAGGAGGTATAAAAATGAAAAAACTTGAATACTTTGCTTGCTTTCATTCTGTTATGTCATATGGTATCATATTTTGGGGAACTCATCAAATGGAGTAAATGTTTTTAGCATGCAAAAGTGTGTAGTAAGACTCATTTGTGGCGTAAACTCAAGAACATCATGTAGAAAACTGTTCAAGGAACTTGGTATTCTAACCACTGCTTCTCAGTATGTGTATTCCTTAATGAAATTTGTTGCAAGTGATATGCCTCTATTTCCAACCAATAGCTCAGTTCATAGTATCAATGTTAGGAATAAGACCAGTTTATATTAAGACCTAAAATCACTTACCTTGGTCCAAAAAGGTATCCAATATTCAGGAACACACATTTTCCATAAAGTGCCAGCAGCCATTAAAAACTTGGTTCCAAATAAAGTGCAGGGGAAACAGATTGTAACAATATTGTGAAAAGGAAAGTCGCTACTCACCATATAGCGGGGATGCTGAGCTACAGGTAGGCACAACGAAAAGACTGTAACAAATAATAGCTTTCGGCCAGTAAGACCTTTGTCAGAATTAGGCGGTGATCACATACATACACACTAAGGCAAAAGCAGCTTGTTTGTGTGTATTTGCTGTCTAATTCTTACGAAGGCCTTACTGTCCAAAAGCTATTATTTGTGACAGTCTTTTTGTTGTGCCTATCTGTGACTACGCATTTCTACTATATGTTGAGTAGCAGCTTTCCTTTTCACAATATTGTTACATTTCATCCTGGATTTTCCATTGTTTGATAGGTTAAACAGAGTTTGAAAGAATTTTTGATAGGCAACTTCTTCTACTCTATAGATGACTACCTTAACAGGGACTGTTAGACCATTTTAAGTGAAAATGTCATTTCAGTTGTGACAGCACTTTGTCACAACAGTCAGGATTATGTATTTTGTGTATGATAAATTTATTAAAAGTGCATAACGGTGTTTCATTCTGACAGTGTATTATTTCTGCAAATATTTGCAGATCCAGTTTATTGTAATATATTGACATAGTTTGTCAATGTCCTGCAAATGATCAAAGTAGTGAGTATTCTATTCGAATGTTATACGTTATACTTTCTGACTTGTTCCACACCCATGGCAGTCATCTCATTTTTGGGTCTATGGAACAAAAACTGAATCTAATGTAATCTAGGCAGATGCTCTGACGCCTTTGCCATCCTAACACAGTGGTCATCACGACTACATGGGCTACTACTACTACTACTACTACTACTACTACTACTGCTAATGCATGCCTCCCATCAGACCCAAATCCTCAACTTATCCACGAACTACTGACCTAGTGCATAGTGCCCTTTTCACTGTTGCTGACAGGAATGGTCCTAAGAGATGCGGAAAAAGTAAAAAAAAAAAATTACATATGTTTTCATATACATTATTCAATAATAAATTTACCACACACATAAAACAATTCTGAGGCTTTTGCAATTAATTATAGTAAAAAAAAAAAATTTTGGTGTGTATAATACTTTCACAGATTGCAGTACTGCATTGCAGCTGTAACATTCGGATATTACACAGTTTTAATTTATGTTATGTTATTAACAATAAGTACAGCAGTTGATTCCAGTAAGAAATTCATCAATGAGGTAGTAATTAACTACCATTAAATTCCGTATGTTCCTCTTAAATTGTACTTTATTAGTATTTAAGCTGAGAAGCTATTTGAAATGTGTAACAACAAAAATAATCAACTTCTGACAATATAATGTAATTGGACAGATAAATAAAAAAATCTACTCACCAACTGGCAGCAGGAGAATCCTCATATGAAAAAAAAAAAAAAAAGGTTTTATCTATGCAAGCTTTCGTAGCCAGTGGCTCCTCCTACCAACAGAAGGGTTGAAGGGGAAGGAAGAGGGGTGAAGGGAAAGGAACTGGAGAGGTTTAGAAAAAGTGACAGAGTTCAGAAAAATCACCCAGTACCCCGGATCAGGGGAGACTTACTGGATAGAATGAGAAGGAAAGATTGACTATTGGGGACTGCACCGGATGAGATTTGAAAACCTGAGAGCTTAAAGGTGGAAGACAGGGTAATATACAAGACAGAGATTAGTGCTAAAACATTGTGCACAGGTTAATAACAGTGAAAAGCTAAGTTTATTGTATGTAATAGAGGTGGGAGGAGGGACGGTGAAAATAGATAGGTAAGAAAATTAAAGATACAGAAAACTAAAATGGAGTGAAGAAAGCAGTAGTTACTGTGAAGAAATGCTGATACAGAAGGAATTAACACAAATAAAGGAAGGTGGGTGACACAAACCAAGGACATGTTGTAGTGCTAGTGCCCATCTGCAGAGTTCTGAGAAGCTGGTGTCTGTGGGTAAAATCCAGATAGTGTGTTCGGTGAAACAGGCACTGTCATGTTGAAGAATATGCTCTGCAGCAGGATATTGTGTGTTGCCAGTAAACATCCTCTTCCTATGCCCATTCGTCCTAACTGATAACTTGATGTAAATAGTTATCAGTTGATGTAAAATGCCAAACAGTGTTTACATAACAGATGGTATATGACGTGCCATTTCACAGGTGGCTCCCCCTTTGGTAGTATATATTTTTGCTCTTACAGGTTGGTGCAGAAGGAACATAGGGTCTGGGTGTGACAAGGATATTGCAGAGATTGTGGGAGGAAGGGGGGGGGGGGGGTTGAAAAGCTATTCTAGGTGTGGTGGGCAAAATCTTAGACAGAATGTATCTCATTTCAGGGCATGCTTTTAAGAAGTCATGGCCTAGTTGTAGCTGATTAATACACTCAAGACCAGAACAATACTGAGTGAGAAGTGGTGTTCTCCAAAGTTGTTTCTTGGGGGGATGAGCAGTACAATGATTCAGTGCAGTGGCCCAAGAAATCTGCTTTTGAACTAGGCTGGTGGGGTAATTATGTATAGCAAAGGCTGAGATGAGAATGGTGCTGTATTGCTCTAAAGAGTCTGCATCCAAATTAACACATTTGTGTCAATTGTCAAGTCTGTTTGGGAGGGAATGTTTGATGTGGAAAGGATGACAATTGTCAAAATGTAAGTACTGTCGCTTGTTAGTAGGTTTAATGTGGGCAGAAGAGTGTAGCTGGCCTTTGGTGAGTCCATATGGCAAAGATGTCATTAATGTGTCTAAACCAAACCAGGGGCTGAAGGGCTATGGATCCCAGGAAAGCCGCCCCCCCCCCCCCCCCCTCTCTCTCCAAGTGACCTGTGTAAAGGTTGGCACATATGAGTTTCTCTTTCTGTTTTCCCAGTTTTTAAAATTTTGCCTCTTTTCACAACTTTTCCTATCGATTTTTAACTTTTCCAAGCGTTTTTTCATTTCATATAAATCACTTCTCTGGCGAGACATTTTTGTCCACTCATTTCACCTTTTCAACCATTGTCTGTTCTCTGAATTTTTTCCTTGCTTTTCTTCCATTTTTCTATCTTTTTCCACCTCTGCTTCCCTGTCTTGCCAGTTCCACTATTTCTAACATTCCAGACTGTCTCTCTTGCCATGATGAATCCCCTCACATGTTACATCCATTCTTTTAGAAAACATACTTTTGCACTATCAAAATTAGGGTCCCACATTCTGTTTCCTAAAACCTGCTTGGAGTTAATCCCACAGGCCTAACATTGAAAGTCTCTGTAAAAGAGTCTGGTGTAGAGTAGGATTACATCCAGAAACAGTTTCAAATACAGTAATCTCTTGCACTTACCTGGGTAATCTGTAACATATATGCGTCATCTGCTAATTTCTGTTCCACTCCTCACCTACAAACTGAGGTTGGCTAACCTCCTTAACATCCCACAGCCTTCACCAGGGTGTCCCAGACCTGTAACAACTCATCATCACAAGAACCAGTCACAAAAGTACAGCTGTGGGGTGGTAGGTTGACTATCATATTAACAATCATTAGTCATAGGAGGGGAAATTGGAATTGTTGTAACTATTGTTCACTGTCTTTTACGAGATCCTGGCAACTATTTCTGTGGTGAGCCAGAAAGTGATAGAGAACATACTGACTGTAGTTCCCAGTCTGCAAGTCCACATTCTTGTCCAGCCCACTGAAAGAAACGTTTCTATTCTCTATTTGCTCAGAAGGATGATTATAAATGAAGGTTTGAGTTCTAATTGATGCATATATTTGGTAAAGTTTCACATGCACAGCATTGTAATATTCCTTATGTTCATACTGACAGTAAATCTCTCTCTATCCTAAACAGCACTATGAGCAGTTAAGAGGTGACTTCTACGGTAAGTTCGTACTAAATTGTCTTTCACCCTGACTACTGATAATCAAAATAAATGCTCACCACTAAAGTGTAAAATAATGGTCATCACGTGCCACGTAGATTTGTTAACATTACAGGCGACACATTAACAATTACTTTTGCAAAATGTTAGCGATCCAGGATGGTGTACAGTTCTCGTGAGTTCACTATTTATTATTACTGAAAATAAGCATTTTGTAACAGTCTGCCTCTGACGCCATCCAAGGCAGCATGCGTTCCGGCGTTTGACTGATGTGGATCTGATGGTGACTGGGTGTGAAGTGAAGCTTAGTCTTGCCTCTTGAGCTGTATTTATATATGTGGCGCAGTGGACAGTCAAGGGAACACCTGCTGTCATCTGTCCTATGCCCACGGTAGCAGTCTCTAAACAACCGCTTTCTCAGACACACAGTATTTTATAACAATGTCATGAATCAATTTAGAGTCTTCATAATTTTTGTATACATATAGGTAAGTTGGTTAAAGCACAGAAAAAGTTTTAGCTCACCTGATTTAAAACTTTGCCTTCTAGAATTTTTATAACGGAACTGACAGTAGAACATGACCTCGGAACTACAACTTTAAGAGACATGGTATTGGTTGTTATTAACATCAAGGTCCTAAAATGTGTTATAGCTGTATTATTTAATAGGTTTCATCACATTCTGTAACCAAAACTCTCTGTCATTAATATAACAGATGCTTAATCTACTACAAATAAGGAAGTTTTTGTACCAAATTTAGTTTTCAGTAAATTACTCGAAAACTATTAGAGGTAGCTTAATATGGTCATGTAGTTATTATTTTTATGATGAACTGTAGCATCATACAAATTTTCACACTTCTAAGCCTAATATTTAGTGCCTTCAATTTTTCTTAAAAATGTTGATTCTGACCAAAATATTGGTTTAGTCACATTGAGACTTGAACCAGTTAATTTTGACATACATCTGCACTTTATGACCAATTTCTGGCTTCCTAGCTTTGTTACATAGTGCCACTTTTTTTTTCTTAAAACAATGTACTTAGGTAAAATATTGACCTAATCAATCTGATACTTAACGGTTTAAATGTTATTACACTAAAGCATATGTTGACAGATTTTGAAAAAGCAACCTTAGCTTTTAATTTCATTCTTAATTATGGTGTAATACTGGTGTGCTATGCACAGACGCATTATGGTGACTTGGTGCTACCAGCAGTGAACTGGGGAAGTCCCGGCAGACTCGCTCACCACCGTATCTCTCAAACGCTACAGCCGCATGTTTCACCACACAGTGTTCTCAGTCTCTTTTTTATAGCACTCTCCCCTCCTGAATTGTCTGTATTATCCAAGGGTCTCACTTTCATCTCTAAATGTCCGTTCAATCATGCTGCTGTGGTGAAGGACCTACTATCCTTCACACATAATGTCAACTGTAAATATCACTTTGCAACTCAATCTCAAAACCTTTCCATCAGGAAACCTGACGTTGGACCCTGCCTTGAACAGTTCCAAACACACTCCCAACTTGATTCACCACCACTATCACAAAATCATTCCGTACAAGCCTTCCAATAATTCCTCACCTCCAGCATTGCTTCACAGCCCTTCCTCAGATTCCTACAACATGACGCTAACCTGTTCTCTGCAGAACTCCAGGCTCCTGTTTCCCTAAAAGCTGATGACTCCATCATTATCCTCCTAGCGGGCAAGGGATCTACCAGTGTGGAACATATTTGTGGGAGTATGTAAGTACGTCAGCTGTATGACACCTCTACATGCAGCATCAGCCATCAAGATCCCATCTCTGTGATTCAAACTGATCTACCTTAAAACCTCAGACCTCTCACAAGGACTGACACTTCAATCCATAAAACTTCTTATCCCACCCAAATCATGCACCTCCACCTTTTACCTTCTTCCTAAGATCCACACGCAATAATCCTGATCTTCCTATAATTGCTGGCTTCGAAGCATCCACTAAACATTCATCCACCTTAGTTGTTCACCATCTGCAACCCATAGTACAAGGACTTCCCTCCTGTGTTAAAGACATCAACAATTTCTTAGATTGTCAGAAATCCATGCCTATGCTACTCCCACTACACAGCTTGCTTGTCACCACTGATGCCACTTCCCTCTATACCATCACCACCCACATACATAGTTTGTCTGCTACTGAACATTTCCTCAGTCAGTGCCTACCTGATTTCAAACCTATGGCATTTTTCTTGCTCATCTCGATCAACTTTATACTTACCAACAACTACTTCACCTTTGAGGGGTGTGGCTGTGGGAACTAGGATGGCTCCTATGCAAACCTTTTCATGGGTCACTTGGAGAGGGTTTCCCTGGGATTAATAACCCTTCAGTCCCTGGTTTGGTTTAGATACATTAATGACATCTTTGCCATATGGACACATGGTGAGGCTGATCTGTTAAAATTCCTGGAATCTCAAAATATCTTCTCCCAATTAAATTTCACATGGTCCTATTCTGAATCCCATGCCACTTTTCTTGATGTTGATCTCATCCTCACTGAAGTCCAGCTACACACTTCTGTCACACATTAAACCTACTAACAAACAGCAGTACTTACATTTTGACAGCTGTCATCCTTTCCATGTCAAACATTCCCTCCCATACAGCATTGGCAATTGAGGCAAACGTATTTGTTTGGATGCAAACTCTTTACAGCAATACACCACCATTCTCACCTCAGCCTTTATTGGACGAAATTACCCCAACAGCCTAGTTCAAAAGCAGATTTTCCAGGCCATCACATTGAATCCTATTACGGCTGATCCCTCCAAAAAACAACTTTGGACCACACCACTTTTCACTCAGTATTATCCTGGTCTTGACTGTATTAATCAGCTACTTCAAGGCCATGACTTCCTAAAATCATGCCCTGAAATGAGATCCATTCTGTCCGAGATTTTGCTCACAATACTTAGAATAGATTTTTCTCATCTTCCCAGTCTCCACACTGTCGTCCCTCTGTGCCTGTCTTACTACGCTATGGCTCCTACTCCTGTGACTGTCGCCACTACAAGACTTGCCCTGTGCGCTCTCCTACCTCCACCTATACCAGCCCTGTAAGTCGCAAAACATATGCTACTAAAGGGAAAGCCACATGTGAAACAGCACATATCATATACCAGCTCTTATGTAAACACTGTTGATTCTTTTGCATTGACAGAACTACCACCAAGTTATCAGTTAGGATGAATCAACATAGTCAGAGGTTGTATACTGGCAACACACAATATCCTGTTTCAGAGCATACTCTTAAACATGACAGTCATGACCTCAGTGCCTGTTTCACCACACACACTACCTGGATTTTACCCCCAGACACCAGCTTCTCAGAACTCGGCAGATGGGCACTAGCACTACAACATGTCCTTGGTTCGTGTCACCCATCTGTCCCCAATTTATGTTAATACCTTCTGTCTCAGCATTTCTTCACAGCAATTACTGCTTTCTCCACTCCATTTTAGTTTTCTGTATCTTTCATTTTCTGACATGTCTATTTTCACCGTCCCTCCTCCCATCTCTGTTACATACAATGCACTTAGTTTTTCACTGTTATTAACCTGTGCACAGTGTTTTAGCAGTAATCTCTGTCTTGCATATTACCCTGTCTCCCACTGGTGCTGTCCCCAACAGTCAGTCTTTCCTTCTTATTCTGTCCAGTTAGACTCCCCTGACCTGGGGTACTGGGTGACTCTCTCACTTTTTCTAAACGTCTCCATTTCCTTTCCTTTCACCCCTCTTCCTTTCTCTTCAACCCATCTGGTGGAAGACGGAGCCACTTGCATAAGTGAAACCTTTTTTTTATGTACTTTTTCTCCTGCCGCCAGTTGGTGAGTAGATTTTTTATTTATCTATTCAATTAGATTACATTTGAAGTGTGTGTATTTCAATAATGTACACCTTTCTTCACTGAAGTGAAATATATTTCAAACTAACAGCTCAGTTCACAGAATCAATACTCAGACATACTAACAATCTTATTGATGTGTAAGTACTACCTGAGAGTACACCCATCCCATCAGGAGTAATAGTTTGATGAGACCGTTCCACAGGGATCCCAAGATACGCTACGGAAATAATCGTCGATCCAGGCACAGCCCTGCATGCCTGAGCAACCCTCATACAAGTGGCAGGTGCCCCATAGGTTGCCCGTTAGAGACTGTTTTACTTCAACAGCCATTCCCCTCTTCAGCACCTTGAGGTTTGTGTGTGTGTGTGTGTGTGTGTGTGTGTGTGTGTGTGTAACCTCCTTGCAGTCCAGGCAGTGAAGCCAAAACCCCTGTTCTCCAAAACACACAACATTCTACTGCTGTGCCGCACATTGGTCGCTTAAACATGACCAGAGATTACGGTGACAAACAGCTGGCGGCACTTACCAGTCCCCAGCTCAGGAACCCAGGGGTTTCCAAGCCCGTACTCAGCAAATGAATGTTGAGCTCCTAAGGGGAGGAGTACAGGAGACCACTCATCTAATAGCAGAAGCATGGAGTCTTCAACAGGAACAAACACAAATTCTTTGTGAGCTAGAGTATGTTCATCTCACACACACACACACACACACACACACACACACACACACACAGGCGGCCAGTCACTGTGGTGGACAGCTGGCTGGTTGTCATGACGACATAAAAAGCTGTGCAGTAATTGCAGCAGAGTTGGTATATGACATGCCTGCTTACACAAGTGCTCTGCCTCTGAAGAGACACAGTGCGCCTTTGAAAAGAATAGAATAGGAAGTGCTGGGAGGGTGGATTGGCCAGATCTTGTACCTGGGTCTTCCACAGAGATTTAGCCTGTATGGCTAGGGACTGGGAGTGGCTCGTGAGTGGACCAGAATGTTGTGTAGGTTGGTTGTGCAACAGAATACCACTTTAGCAGGGGTGGTAAGGATTTTGGGGATGATGTCTCTTATTTTTGGGCATGATGACAGATAGCCAAAGCTCTGTTGTAGGATATGATTCAGTTGTTCCAGTTAGGGGTGATACTGGGTGACGAAAGGAGCACTCATTTGTAGCTGATTCTTTGGGGTGGTGGGAGGATTAGGGGCTGTGAAGAAATGGCATGGAAAATCTGTTTGCAGACTAGGTTTGAGGGGTAAGGCCTGTCTGTGAAGCCGCCATGAAAGCTTCAGTAAACTGGGCAAGGAAATTCTTGTCACTTTAGGTACACCATCCACAGGTGACCAGATGTAAGGGAGTGATTTTTTGGTTTGGAAGGGGCAACAGCTATCAAAATCTAAGTACTATTGGTGGTTGGTGGCTTTAATATGGATAGATATGTGGATGGTGCCATCTTAGATGTGGAGGTCAATGTCCAGGAAGGTGGCATGTTGGATTGAGGAGACCAGGTAAATGGATGGGAGAGGTGGTTTTGATATCTGAAGGAATGAGGATGGGTGTCTTGGTACTCAGTCCAGACGATGAAGATATCAATGAACCCGAATCATGCAATTGGTTTGGGGAGGGGGTGGGGCTAAGGACCTTACCTCTAGATGGCCTATAAAGAGGTTGACAGAGGAGGGTGCCATGCAGGTACCCATGACTGTGTCACAGATTTGTTTACATACCTTTCCGTGAAAGGAGAAGTAGTAGTGCATCGAGATATACTGAGTTTGGTAAGATGTATGAAGAATGAGGTAGGGCTTCGGAGTCTGGGGGAAATTACGAGAGGTATTGAGGGTCCAGCCAGCACAATGCAGGAGCACAAGTGTGTGTGTGTGTGTGTGTGTGTGTGTGTGTGTGTGTGTGTGTGTGTGTGTGTGTGTGTTTTTTTGTACTCTAGCTCGACAAAGGGTTTATTCTGAAAGCTAGCAATTTTTTCTCTCCCTTTTGTGGTTAAGCCCATGGACAATTAATGAAGTTTTCCATAAGTGATTGAAATATATTTCAAACTAACAACTCAGTTCACAGAATCAATACTCAGACATACTAACAATCTTATTGATGTGTAAGTACTACCTGAGAGTACACCCATCTCATCAGAGAGAGCTCGTTTGATCAGTCCTCCTGAAAAGAAGTCTCAGAATCGTAGTAACAGGGCATTAGTGTGCCATAATCTTTTAATTGTATACAAGTGAATAGTGGGAACCTTTGAGGTCTCCCCTTTCTATATTCACAAGGCATTGGAAGGGTCTCAAAAAGTGTCAAATGACTTCATAATGTAATACTTCTAGTTGAAACTGCTGTTATTCAACACAAATATCTTACCTCATGGGCTGTAAGGCCTTAGGTGACTACCCAGTCGAGTCTGAGTTGCATAACACCCTTAACTATAGGTGGTTACCTGCTCTGATATAATAGAGGTGGACCCTGCGGAGTTACTTGAAGAATGGAAAAATATGGTTGTCACAGAAGTGGAGAGTCAATGGCAAATTGGGAAAATAGGCAAAATTTATTCTAATGTTTAGTACTCCAGAATTACCTGAACATATCCTTGCAGGCAATATCTGTCTGAAGGTTCGCCTGTTTGTTCTTAAACCAGTGTGATGCTACAAATGTCATAGATTTGGCAATGCTACTATAGGGTGTAATGGGAGGCCTCCGTGTGGCAGTTGTGGAGGCTCAGCTCACAAATCAGGCAATTCTTGTATACTTTCTCCGAAATGTTTCAACTGCTCTGGGGCTCATCCAGTGTGGAGCAGGAAGTGTGAGATTTACAACCAGGAAAGGAAAATTCTGGAGTTGAAAGTCAAGAGACACATACCCTATGGTGAAGCTACAAAAGCTTTCAAAGCTATGTAACCTCTGGTTTTCGCTCCTTCTTTTGCATCAGCCCTTAAGCCACCAATCGCCAAGTGTGATGCCGCCACGCAAACTCAGACTACAGATTAGAGTATGAGCACATGCACTTGTCGTTGTAAAAGCTAAGGAAACACCCCACTTGAAACTGAAGTCATTTGGAAGCTGTCAGCAATGGGCTTACCACCTAAGCCGCATACCACTACCCACCATCACAAGCCAACTAAGCCATTCCTGCAACCAAGGCAACCATCTCCTCCCATCAATAAAGAGAAATGTCCTTCGCAAAGTAGTTTCAAGTCCAAGAAAGCGTTAGTTAAACCTTCAGATCACCAAGGTCTCTGCCTCTCTGGTGGGGCCTATGCTTTGCAGGATACAGACTTCCCATCAAAGGAACCAGAGAGCCGGGAACCGGCTAACATTCTCCCTGACCTTGCCAGTAAATCACCACCTCCAGGGAGAACGAAAAAAACAACCATCGCTAAACAGTGGCTTCCACAAGGACTTCTGTAACCCAGTGGAATTTAAATGGATATGACTCACATTTGGAAGAATTACAGCTCCTGGTCCAGGAGGAACTGTTCTGCATCTGCTTACAAGAAACACATCTTAAAGTTACTGGCACACCTGCATTACAGGATTACTACCCATACAGAAAGGACAATACTACTGGAGACAGGGCTAAAGGTGAAATAGCTGCTTTCATTCCTGACAGATGCCACTCCTCTTACTGTCCCTCTTACCAAGGCCATGCAAGCACTTGCTTTGAAAGTTCTCTCACCCTTCACTATCATAGTGTCTTCTTTGTATGTACTGCCTAATGATGGTTTGGATGTAGACGCACTGGCAGAACTCTTATGGGCACTCCCATGCCCATTCCTGCTTGTGGGAGACTTCAATGTACACAACATGCTATTGGGCTCAGCTACCACTTGATCCAGGGGTCAGATGATCAAGGGACCTGAACGCAGGTCAGATGACAGAATTTTCCACGGCTACAGGGTCTTTTTTCAGCCATTGGCTTTTGTTTTTGTCCCCGAGTTATTGCAGACTCAGTCTAGTGGGAAGTGATTCCAGATGTACATTATAGTGACCACTGCCCAATGTGGATCTGTCTGCTGATTAGGACGGTGGCTGACAGGAGACCACAAAGATGGATGATACATGGGGCAAATTGATTGCAGTACAGTTGACAGACTATTTTTGAACAAAAGGATTGTGTGCAGGAGATGGTGGCCCATATCACTTGTGAGATCCAACGGGCTGCTGCAGAGTTCATGCACCAGCCTAGTAATCACCTCAGACGATGGCCTGTACCTTGGTGGAGTGATGACTGTTGATTGGCAATCAAGGTCAGATGAACAGCTCTGCAGAACTACAAACACTATCCAACTACAGGAAACCTTCATGCCTTCAGATCTGCGAAACCACATGCAAGGCAAGTAAGAAAATAATGGAAGAGGACTTCCTGGAGGGAATCCATGACTTCCATTAATCATTCCACTTCCGCTGTGCAAGTTTGGGAATCAATAAGACAGATTTCAGGCAAGGGCAGTACACATCTCCTTTACTGTTACAATGTCATCCAGACAAGCTCCTGCTTTTCAGTGTTCTGTAGGACTGCAGACATGTGGAAGCTCAATTTCTTCTCGTTCTCCATTTAGGAACTGGAATCAGCTTTTTCTGAAGCCAGATACACTGCTCCAGGACCTGATGAGATCCATTATGCCATGCTTCATCACCTGTGCCCAGAATCGAAGGGACAGCTCCTCTCTTGTTTGTCAGATCTGGTTTGATGGACAGTACCCCACGACTTGGAAGGAGGCAATATTAATTCCATTCTGGAAATCAGACAAGGACCATAGCCCCACTAACTGTTACCAGAGTGTAGCCCTTACCAGATTCTGGAATGCATGGTCAACTGCTGCCTCGTCTGGCAGCTCGAATCCGAGGTCACCTGAGCCATTCCCAGTGCGGTTTCAGACACTACCGTTCCACTCTTGACAACTTAATTCTACTGGAGGCGGTGACATAGGAGTTCTACTTACGCTGGAACCATTTGGTTTGTGTGTTTTTTGACCTTGAAAGAGCATATGACACAACTTGGAGATACAACATCCTTCGCCAACTACATGAATGAGGACTATGCGGACACCTGCAGCACTTCTTATCCAGTCCTTTCGTGAAGACTGGTGTTTTCAACGTCACATTGGCAAAGCCTTGTCTGACTGTTATGTTCAAGAGAAAAGGGTCCCCCAAGGCAGTGTCCTCAGTTTCACATTGTTTGCCATCGCTATCATTGGTATTTCCTCTGCAGTCAGGAGCCCTGTCAAATGCTCTTTGTTTGTGCATGACTTTGCCATCTTCTACTCACCCTTGATCCTATAACAATGATGAGGGAGCTACACCTGACTGTTAGGAGGCTGGAAACCTGGGCCAGGACAATTGGTTTCTGGTTCTCATCTGAGAAGACTACAGTGTCAATTTTAACCGTGCTTGCTCAAGTTTTAACCAACTAGTGCTCACAGTGGGGGACAATATGTTACATTTTCAAGAAACTCTGTGCTTTTTGGGTTTATTATTTGACTTGAAATTAACTTGGCTCCCACAGCTGAAAGACCTACAAACAAAGGGCTTCCAGTTATTGAATATTTTGAAATGCCTTACCAGAAAAACATGAGGAGCTGACAGGCGCTGCCTCATGCAGTTTTATAGGGCATTTGCTCGATCACATTTGGATTATGTCATTGTGGTCTATGGATCAGCCCATCCTTCCTACCTCAAGATGTTAGATGCTGTCCACCACGAGGGCATTCAGATATCGACTGGAGCCTTTCAGGCCAGCCCAGTTCAGAATCTATGTGCAGAGGTTGGTGAACCACCACTCTGGATTCGGCAACGTATCCTTTTGGCTCGACAGGTGCTGAAAATCTCAGCGTCACCTCACTCATGGACATTTAGTTTAGTGGTCCAACCCACCTTCAAATGGCTGTTCAGGAATCGGCCCCAGGCAACCAAGCCTTTTGGGATACATGCTACAGACTGTCTCAAGGATCTGGATCTATCAGGCTTAAAAATACACTGCCAGGGATGGAACGCATTGCCGCCTTGGTGTCTTCAGAGGCCCAAAATCATTTAAGCTTCACAATACAAGAAAACATGTACTCCAGATTATGTTTTTACAACTTTGTTTTCATCCATTTTAAGTATGTACCACAGTTTTATTGTTGTTTATACAGATGGATCCCAGCAAGAGAATGTCCTCCATTGTCCAGATGTTTTCACTGGTAGAGTTTTTAAAGTGTGTCTTCGGGAACATTTTACAAATTACATTACGGAGTAATATGGCATCCTGATTGCTCTGGGGAAGGTTCACAAACATCACCGTTCAAGGTTTCTTCTCTGTTCAGATTCACATAGTGCACTGCAAGTACTTCACCAAATGTATCCAGTAGTAGACCAGCTGACTGAGCTCATCCATGACTCCTTACGCCATGGCAAGAAGGTGATCTTCTGCTGGGTACCTGGCCCCATCTGTATTGAGGGCAACGACAAAGCCGCGAAGGAAGCATGTCGGGATGGTGCTGTTCATCAGTGTTCCATCCCATTGCACGACATCATCTCATGTTCTGATAAATGCATCATGCGTCAGTGAGTGGGTGAATGAATGGTTGCAGGTGACAGAAAACAAACTGCGGTCACTCAAATCAACCACAAGGGCATGGAGACTTCATGTCAGCTTTACTGCTGGAAAGAGTTTCTGCATACCAGTCTGTGCATTGGACACAGGCCTTTAACACGTGGCTTCCTCCTCAGAGGGGTGGGGTGGGGGGTTTCCACCACTCTGTGAAGTTTGTGGTATGCCACTTTCAGTGCAGAATATTGTGGCAACTTGTGTCCTGTATGTTGATATTAGGGCAGCCCTCAATCTCAATGCAGTTCTGCCCACCATCCTAACATATACTGATCCCAATGTTACAAGGATGGTGAAATTTTGTGAACTGTCAGAGCACATCCCTAAATTTTTGGGGAAGGGAGGCAGATTTTAATACTTTATAAACTGCTCCACATGTGGGGACACCCAATGAGATTAGCATGCCGACTTTTTGTCAGGGCACTGATGTCTGTGGCGTTGTGTTCCCCTCACATCAAATTATCATCACCATGATCTTTTACTCTTAAATTATTTAAATTGAGAGAGAAACATACTGAGAAGCAATAATTGGGGGACTCAGTTCTTTGAGTAGGTTCCTACAAGAATTGTCGAATGTTCACTACAAATAATTTATGTTACACAGTTGTGAACCCAGAAAACCTTAGGTTGCTTGATGGATTCCCCAGTTATGTGATACTGTTTGGTGTTAAGAAATGAAAGTAAACAAAGTATGTCAGTGGTTTTTATTTCTACATGATAACTTCATATTGCTAGCAAGGAACTGTGGATATTTCAGCAGTTCCACTGTATGCTCCTCCCAAGTGAAGCTATTATCAAGCTCTAGTCCAAAGAATTCAACATTGTCAACTTCTACTTGCAAGTCCTCTTGCTTATATTGGGTGGAACCCTCTTGCAGATTCTGAACTGCACACGCAGGTTTCTCAAGGTTAAATGGCAGTAAATTGGCTAAAAACATGACTAATGCTGTAGTATTGATGTGTACATCTTTGCAGTGCTCTAAATGTAGGTTGCATGGTAAATTTAAAACCCATGGCATGTTGTTTTAGTAAAAAAGCTGCAGGAAAAGATAACATCTTTTGACAAAAGTGTACATTTTCAGATCATTTTGATGGGTGTTGAGCAGACCAAACAGGCTAACCATGGAAGAAACCCCTAACTCAGTAATGGTATCTAAAATGTAAAATAAAAAAATGGGTCTTTTGAGAAACTTTTTTTGAAAATGAAATGTAAAAATTTTCGATCTGTTTGTACACACTCACTGAAAGAGAAAAATATTTTGTTTACAGCAGATAAATATTGCACACTCCAAAATGATTTGTTTTAAATATCACTGTTGCCAACTAGATCAAAGACTGTCCCTCAATTTTACCATAGTTTTTAAGTAATGAATAAAAGTTTCTGTTTTCACAAGGCCGAACACTCATACAGGAGGGATATCTTGTTGAGGATGGAAGTTCCTTCATGCGTCATGGAATGAAACATGTTGGGTTTCCAATGACAACTGTTAGGCTTTCAAAACTTGGAGAGTCTTTCCTCAGAAAGTAAGTACATGTTCTTAAATATTCTTTGATATATTTTATTGAACAAATATTTCCACTGTAGTTATTTTACAAGTCATTGTTTTTAAGCTTTCCCTCAGTTATACCACATAATAAACATTAAGACCTTTCAAATACCACAGCAGTCGGAGCAACCTGAACCATAGTAGTGTAACTGAAAGTGTATATTTTTAACTGGAATGTTTAAATTTTGTAGAGTAAAGCCGGTGCAAATAGAGTTTAATTTTATGATTGCATTTCAGAAGATTTTTGATGCAAATTCATCAGTGGTCACCAAACTTGTGAAGCTTCTGAGCTATGGTACTACTTTCAAATCCTACTGGGAGCTATAAAACTCCTTATCTTAAATATGAATCAGTCCATTTTAAGTTGTGCAGTAACAACACAACTCACAACCTCAGTCTTCTTCATCCCTGTACAAGATCTAATAACAAAAATGGGAATTTAAAAAAAAAAGAATGTTTACTTATTCAACATCAACTTTGTCTCCTTCAAAGTAATCACCCTCCTGATGTAACACACTTGTGCCAGTACTTTTTCCAATTTCAGAAGCATTTCTGGAACACACTTTTCGTTATGGTGTTCAGCTCCTTCTGTGATTGTTTTTGTCTCCACAGTGGTGGCAGAACTACAGCCTTTCATGGTTCTCTCTTGTGTCTTGGCAATAGAAATAAGCTGCAGGGGGGCATATTTGGCAGATACAGTGGCTGAGGTAACGTAATAGTTTTCTTTTTTGCCAAAAAAATTACGAACAAGGTTTGAGGCATGAATGGAAGAATTATTGTGATTTAATTTCCACGAGTGGTTTTGCCACGACTCTGGTCATTTTGTGTCATTGCTTCACATAAATGGTGCACAACTTCCAGGCCGTATTCCTTATTGACCATACAGCCATAAGGCAGGAACTCATGATGCACTATCCCATTGTAATTGGACAAAGCACGAGAAGAACCTTAACATGTGATCGATGTCAAATTTATTTCGGTCTTCAGTCTGTTTCCATTGGGACAATTGGGCCTTGTTTTCAGTGTCGTGCCCTTATGTCAGTGTTTCATCTCTTGTTGTAACCTTCTGTAGAACTTCTGGATCATTTTGACTTCATTCAGCAATTCCTTGGTGCATCGTCATTTTTGATTGAAATTCAGCAATTTCAGAGCCGACTTTGATACTACACATTTCATGCCCAATAAATAAATAAATTGCTTGGCATGAGCCAAAGGATATGCTGACATCAGCAGCAATTCCAGAACCATTTTCTTTACTTTTTCCACATTGTCATCAGTAATTGATGTGCTAGGACACCCAGGGCAGTCATCATCTTCAGCGTCTTCATGACCCTCATTTAAACATTTATACCACTTGTAAACACTTGTTGTACTCATAATAGATTCACCAAATGCCACTGTCAACTTTTCAAATGCAGTGGGAATTCACTGAGTACTCATAAACATGTATAAACTTATCAGCTGTAACAATAAACTAAATATTCAAAACACCTGAAAATGCAAACATGCGTCAGTAACATGTGTACCAACAAGACAGAATGGAAAAAAAAAACAGATGTATAAAGCCTGTCAAATTGAATAACTCTAGTTACTTTTTGATCACACATTGTACTTGCAGAAAACTGCACAGATGTAATAGTAGACATTATCTCTGTTTTATTTTTACAGCTATCATGTAATGAATCTGCAGTTGGTTTCTTATTCTGTGAGATAATTTCTTGGAACTCGGAATGATGCGTCAGTTGCTGCCTTATTCTTTTCTAATGGTTTTAAGGAATTTGTACGCTGAGCATTAAGTTTGAATTTTAGCTGTCATACCTTTTCTTTCCTTAGAGCAGAATCTGTGGGAAATCCTTTTCAATCCCTGGGTGAATGGTTTTGAAGAGACATAAGAAATTCCCATTATTCTCAAGTGATACACTTAAATAGCACAGTCCATTTGCCCTGTACTTGGGTAAAGTTGTAATTTCCCATTTTGAATAAAAGTGATAAGTCTTTTGCGTGAACATAACATCATTATAACAAACTTACCTTCATATACACGTGTAAATCAAACTTCCCACATTGGCAGATATCTGATATACAAACAAAAGACCTAATGTGCACAACCTCATTGTGTATACAATCAACTGTGGGGGTGACAATGTTGTCAACAGTGGCAGTTGTGCAGAAGAAACAAGCAGTTCTTGTGACTGTAATCAGAACTCAGTGAAGCAATCCTCAAGCCAGCCTGAGCGTTACTGTGATCTACCGAAAAATTTCCTACAACCCAGAAGTATCTCACAATTGATGGTTTGGCAGTCACTGGTCTGTACAATGCAGAGTAGGACACTTATGCATTGATAATTTCTGTAGTTTATGAGGAACCCATTTTTGATTTCTTCTCCAAATATTATAGCTTTGGCGATATTAATATGATACAGGAAAGCAGTAGATGTTATACAATGTGCTCTAATTCTGTCAGTAAGTCAGTTTGTAGATGATTTTAGGCCTACAGAATGTAAAATACCTTAGAACTAAAGAAGACCACTGAATGAAAAGCAGAATTCCTATCATCGACAGAGAAACACAAAAAAAGAAAAAAAGTTACAGGATGGAAGGGGGGAAACTGTTGGATGGAATGTGTGGGGACAGCAGGGTTAGCAGAGACTGAAGACAGGTGGGAAGGATATGTTGCAAGAATAACTCCAATCTACATAGTTAAGAAAAGCTGGTGCTCGAAAAAAAGGATCCAGATGGCTCAGGTTGTGAAGAAGCCATTGAACTTGAGCTTTTTGTGCCACTAGGTGGTCAACTTTGTTCTGGCCCACAGTTTGACAGTGGCCATTGATTATAGTGGACAGTTGGTTGGTTGTCATTATGATATTAAAAGCTGTGCAGTAATTGCAGCAGATTTGGTATATGACTAGGCTGCTATCACAGACACCCTGCCTCTGATGGGACAGGGTAAGTCTGTGAAAGGACTACTAGAATAGGTAGTGCTGGCAGGGTGGAGTGGGCAGATCTTGCACCTAGGTCTTCCTCAGATATATGACCCCTGTAGCAAAGGGTTGGGAGTGGTAGTGGCTTGGGTGGGAGGGGGAGGGGGGGGGGGGGGGGTAGACCAGAATGTTGTGTAGGTCGGCTGTGCAATAGAATACCATTTAACCAGGGGTGGAAAGGATGTTTGGTAAGATATCCTCCATTTCCAGGCATGATAATTTGGCAGGGGGGTGTGCTACTCCTTTGTTACTGATTCTTGTGGATGATGGAGGGATTAGAATGTGTGAGGCATGGCACAGGAAATATATTTGTGAAGTAGGGATGAAGGGTCTTGACCATCTGTGAAGTTGCTCATGAGACCTTCAGCATATTGTGCAAGGGGTTTGTATCACTGCAAACATGCAGTGAGGACAGACAGGTTGTATGAAAGTGATTTTTTGCTGTGGAAGAGACGACAGGTGTCAAAATGCAAGTAATGTTGATGGTTGGTGGGTTTGATATGGATAGAGAAGTGGATGGAGCCATCTGAGACATGGGTATCAGTGTCCAGGTATGTTGCACCTCAGGTGGTGAACAACAGGTGAAACGAATGGGAGAGGTGGTGTTGACATTGAAAGGAATTAGGATGGGTGTTTCAGCTCTCAGTCCAGATCATGAAGATGTCATTAATGAACCCAAATCAGATGAGGGGTTTGGGATTTGAGAGACTTGGAAGGTTTCCTCTAGATGGTCCATGAAAAGGTTGACTTAGAGGGTGCCTTGTGAGTGCCAAAGGAGATGTAGTTGTGTGTGAGGATATAGTTGAAAAGTATATGAGGATTATGTAGTGGGTTTAGAGTCTGGAGGGCATTAGGAGGTGTAGTGTTTGATAGTGGTAAGGCAGTGGGCATGAGGAATGTAGTTGTATAGGGAAGTGACATTAGCAGTGATGTGAGAGGGTCCAGGGAGTTGGTGAAGGAACTGTGATACTAGGTTTTAGGCAGTGGGCTTGAGCACAATAAGCAGCTACAATGGGGCATCCACCATTTTTGGGTTTATGGTTGTGGAGAGCATGAAGATGAGGGATGTACGGGGTGGTTGTTGGAGTGAGGAGGGATATGGACTTGGGGGAGAGATTCTGGGAAGGGCCTAAGGGTTTCAGTAGAGATTATGTTTGGGCTGGGGTCACTGGGATGGCATCATTATGGCAGAGCTTGTAAGTGAAGGAGTCAGGCAGCTGGCAGAAGCCTTCTATCAGATAGACATTGTGATTCATTACGACAGTGGTACAATTTTTTAGGCTGTGGTCTACAGTGATCTTCATTAACGAAGAATGAGGTGACAACCAATAACTAACGTGCCCCCCCCCCCCCCCCCAAGATACCAGATCCTTAAAGAATTGGATATTTGAAATTATGTTTAAAGATAGTTGGAAGTCACTAAGTGCTCTCCTTCTCCAATACGGGTGAATATTGTGTGGGTAATTTGTGCACTGTGAATTATGCTGCCTCAAGACATATAATTTGCTTCTAACTTTAATAGTTCAGTTGTTATGGTAAACCTTTAATACAAGATTATACATCAGGGCTGGGCAAATGCCGTTTCACAAGTGCGGATGGTCACAGATGCCCCCAAGGCCTACCCGCAGCTCTCCCCCTCTCTGCCAGCTAGCGGTACCCACACCATCTACATGCCTAGCCACGCACATCACTGCAACGTGCCGAGCCACTTGGTCCATTTACTTCTCGTCGTTTCTATTGTTTGTGTAGACATCGTGTTCGGTGTTTGTGATAAAACATAACTAGTGGGTGGAAAATGGCTGAGGAGAAGTTAAAATCATTGAAACAAAAGTTCTTTTAACCCATACTCAGTGTTTGATTTGCAGTGCAACATTGTCTTCACGGAAGTAGTGCAATGTGAAGCAACATTATCAATTGCTTCACGAGAAGGATATAGTCGGTTTCCATAATGAAGAATGAAGAGCCAAATTTATCGAACTGAAGCAGAAGAAGGAGAAAGATGTACGGATACATGTAGATAATTATGACATTGATTCACATTATTACTGTTATTGATAATATGATATGTGCATTTTCTGGCACTTTTACCTTCTCCTGTACGTATTTACAGGACAAAAACATCATCCACAATGATGCAGCGAAGACAGTGAACTACCATGTAGCTCTTAAAATAGCTAAAACATTATGGCTCTTCGGTAATCGCGAATTTGTGAAAGAATGTTTTTGTTCCTGCCACAACAATTTTGTGACCAGCAGGTCTTCCTGTTTTTGAGACCGTTCCTCTTTCACGGAGAATGGTTTGCAGGCGCATTGAAGAAATGGCAAACAATGTGGAAGCTTAGTTGAGAAACATGATCAAAGATTTGATTTTCTTTTCATTAGCATTGGACGAAAGCACTGATGGATGTGCTCAACTTCCAGTCTTTTTGTGAGGAGTTAATGCTCAGTTTAATGTAATTGAGGAACTCAAATGTAGACTTTCACGGCCGGAAATATCATTCCATTATAATTATCCAGGCTGTTATGCCATGGTCGGTTGATGAATTCGGTGTCGATTCCCAACGTTTCGTCTCCGACTGCAGGAGACATCTTCAAGGGGGTTTGTAGCTCGATGGAAGGTCCAACACGCCCGCTGGCTCGCTACTGATCACGACATAACAGCCCGGATAATTATAATGGACATGAATTGAGGAACTCCTCGTTTTACTGCCAATGCATTACACAACAACAGCTGACAATATATTATCGTGCTTAGAACATATAAAAGAGAAATACGACCTATGTTGGGAAAAACTTTCATCGATTGCAACAGATTTGGTTCCTACAATGATTGGTCTGGTGTCGTTGCTTTGATACGAAAAATTTGAAAGCTGTCAGTGTTCGGCAGGAACTACCAGCAATATGTTGTGTTCTTCATCGTGTTAATTTGCTAGCAAAATGTGCCAAACTATTTGACGTCATGGACATGGTTATAAAACAGTTAACATTCTCAGTTCTCATGGTTTGGGACACAGTCAATTCAAATAATTCCTGGAAGATTTCAAGTGTGAATACGGCGATGGGCATATTTTTGTGAAGTACGCTGGATGAGTCGAGGTGTTGTTTTATAACGATTTTATAATTTACCTAAAGATATAGTGTTATGTGAAAGGAAAACCAGTGAAAGAATTTGACGACCCACAGTGGATTTTAGGCCATGCATTTTTAACTGATGTAACTGAGCATCTGAATAGCTTTAATGTAGCTTTGCAAGGTAGAAATAGGTAATTAGCGAAGTGTTTGACACTATTTTGGCATTCAAGAGATAACTGCTTTTGTGGACAAAGCAGCTGTCAGAAACGTCGTGTGTACACTTCACGAGTGTTGCACTAGTTGTTGGGGGGGGGGGGGGGGGGGGGGGGACAGAAGAGGCTCAAAGAACATGGGTTTGTAAAAGTGCTATAGTCTCTAGAAGGCATTTTTGATAGTAGATTTGAGGACTTAAATTGACTGGAATGCAATGTCAACCTTTTTGCAACTCCTTTTGCAGTTAACGTTGAAAATGTGGCTTCTGAAATTCCGTTGGAACTCATTGACTTTCAATGCAATCCTGTGCTGAAGAAGTAGTTTCACACTGCAGAAACCTTGGAAAGCTTCTACAAATATTTTCCACATGAACAGTTTCCATTGTTATTTAAAATAGCTGCTCTTGTGTGTAGTTTTCTTGGAACAACATACTTGTGCGAAAGTGTTTTCTCCATAAAGAAACTGACAAAATTGAAGCTTAGGAATAGTCTTACTGATGTTCATCTGACTGGTGCAGTGGGCCTAATGAACAGTAATTTCACACCAAATATCGAGATTCTAGTTCAAAATCATTTTAAAAATATCCAGGATGATGTAGATTAATGCCTATGTCCTATTCATACGTAGTACGCCTCCTCAGAACTACACAGGGGTGTGTAAATACAACATAACATTTACAATACAGATGTGTTCATTTCTTAATCTTTTACTTTTGTTTCCTGTCTGTGGCCATGTAACTAGAACGTGTTATAGTGATTCGAAACTGTGTTTCATCCGTGTGTGGCCAACTGTTGCATGGCACTGGATACAAAAACTTCGGGTAAGCACGTTTTGACTCTTACGTCCCACACACACACGTTGTTGGCCTCGCAATAACCATCACTAGGTACGTTAGCTTGTCCATACTCAGCTGTGTGTGCGAAGCACTCTCGCAGCGGTGCAGTTGCCCCCCATGCAGTGTGCATACCCAATCGGCCAGCCACAACGCACAGCTCTGCTACCTGCACTACGTGCCCTCACAGCTGCTCAGTGTTGCCCTCGTGGCTCACGGTGCCTGCAGGCAGCTCTCGTGCCCACCCCTGTTATACATCATAAAGAGCACATTAGAACAGCATTTTAAAATTTTAAGTTTGGTCAATAATTAGTTGAAAGACTCAAAATCAAATTTTTGTGGCCCCTGGAAACCATTAGATAGGCAAACTGTAATTGGGACAGGTGACCGTTTAATTCCTTTAGTAGTGTATGTGAACAGGCTTACAAAGAATGCATAACAAGCATATCAGTAAAACACTTAGTTTTGTTCGAAAAAATTAATTTGATACATATATTTCAATGGTTAATAAGCTTGGACAGTGTTTATAAAGCAATAGTGACTAATTGTCAAAGTGAAAATAGATTCTCAATATCTTAAGCATATCAAAAAGTGTAGTAGATGCCACTCTCTATTTGTGTACACACACAAATCTTCAATTAAAGATGGCTGATAGATTGACGAGTGTGAATATTCCTTGTCTTTCCATTTGTTTTAAGGTCAACTCCAGCACTTCGAAAAGTTATGTTTCCCTGTGTGCCTGCACTCCGTGAAAGTACAGTAGAGTCAAAGTCATTTTTGTTTTATGTTTTTAATTATATCATCTTTATATGAATGGTACAGTGTGATATTTTTTGAGCAGGACTTAATGAGAGGATATGGGTTACCAAATAGAATAATATACAGGACACTATTTAAAAACGCACACTGCCATTCATATCCTCGTAGCAAATAAATTTGCACGAAAGGAAGTTCTGCTGCTTAAAGTGCTCCTGGTAGTTAAACATCATTTACTTGATACTTTTTTATTTTGCTTCTGAACGAAAAGTTATTTTGGGTGGTCAAAATAAATGGGACATTTTGTCTGCTTGTGTGTGTGTGTGTGTGTGTGTGTGTGTGTGTGTGTGTGTGTGTGTGTGTGTGTGTGTGTGCGTGCGCGTGCACACACACCTGTCCTTTTTTTCCCCTAAGGTAAGTCTTTCCGCTCCCGGGATTGGAATGACTCCTTACCCTCTCCCTTAAAACCCACATCCTTTCGTCTTTCCCTCTCCTTCCCTCTTTCCTGAAGAAGCAAGTGTTGGTTGCGAAAGCTTGAATTTTGTGTGTATGTTTGTGTGTCTATCGACCTGCCAGCGCTTTTGTTTGGTAAGTCACATCATCATTGTTTTTAGATATATTTTTTCGATATGGAATGTTTCCCTATATATATGATGTAAATAAAATAGAAAGAAACTTCCACATGGGAAAAATATACTAAAAACAAAGATTCCAAGACTTGCCAAATGGGAAAGTGCCGGTATACAGGCACAATAAAATAACACACAGACACAAAATTTCGAGCTTTCGCAACTGGCAGCTGCTTCGTCAGGAAAGAGGGAAGGAAAAGGAAATATGAAAGGATGTGGGTTTTAAGGGAGAGGGTAAGGAGTCATTCCAATCCCGGGAGTTGAAAGACTTACCTTAGGGGGAAAAAAGGAAAGGTATATAATCGCGCGCGCGCGCCCACACACACACACACACACACACACACACACACACACACACACACACACATACACAGACACAAGCAGACATTTGTAAAGACAAAGAGTTTGGGCAGAGATGTCAGTCGAGGCGGAAGTGTGGAGGCAAAGATGATGTTGAATGACAGGTGAGGTATGAGTGGCGGCAACTCGAAATTAGCGGAGATTGAGGCCTGGTGGATAACGAGAAGAGAGGATATATTGAAGGGCAAGTTCCCATCTCCGGAGTTCGGATAGGTTGGTGTTGGTGGGAAGTATCCAGATAACCCGGACGGTGTAACACTGTGCCAAGATGTGCTGGCCGTGCACCAAGGCATGTTTAGCCACAGGGTGATTCTCATTACCAACAAACACTGTCTGCCTGTGTCCATTCATGCGAATGGACAGTTTGTTGCTGGTCATTCTCACATAGAAAGCGTCACAGTGTAGGCAGGTCAGTTGGTAAATCACGTGGTTGCTTTCACACATGGCTCTGCTTTTGATCGTGTACACCTTCCGAGTTACAGGACAGGAGTAGGTGGTGGTGGGAGGGTGCATATGACATGTTTTACACCGGGGGCGGTTACAAGGGTAGGAGCCAGAGGGTAGGGAAGGTGGTTTGGGGATTTCATAGGGATGAACCAAGAGGTTACGAAGGTTAGGTGGACGGCGGAAAGACACTCTTGGTGGAGAGGGGAGGATTTCATGAAGGATGGATCTCATTTCGGGGCAGGATTTTAGGAAGTCGTATCCCTGCTGGAAAGCCACATTCAGAGTCTGTTCCAGTCCCGGGAAGTATCCTGTCACAAGTGGGGCACTTTTGGGGTTCTTCTGTGAGAGGTTCTGGGTTTGGGGGGATGAGGAAGTGGCTCTTGTTATTTGCTTCTCTACCAGGTCGGGAGGGTAGTTGCGGGATGCGAAAGCTGTTTTCAGGTTGTTGGTGTAATGGTCCAGGGATTCAGGACTGGAGCAGATTCGTTTGCCACGAAGGCCTAGGCTGTAGGGAAGGGACCGTTTGATATGGAATGGGTGGCAGCTGTCATAATGGTGGTACTGTTGCTTGTTGGTGGGTTTGATGTGGACGGATGTGTGAAGCTGGCCATTGGACAGATGGAGGTCAACGTCAAGGAAAGTGGCATGGGGTTTGGAGTAGGACCAGGTGAATCTGATGGAACCAAAGGAGTTGAGGTTCAAGAGGGAATTCTGGAGTTGTTCTTCACTGTGAGTCCAGATAATGAAGATGTCATGCATAAATCTGTACCAATCTTTGGGTTGGCAAGCTTGGGTAACCAAGAAGGCTTCCTCTAAACGACCCGTAAATAGGTTGGCATACGAGGGGGCCATCCTGGTACCCATGGCTGTTCCCTTTAATTATTGGTATGTCTGGCCTTCAAAAGTGAAGAAGTTGTGGGTCAGGATGAAGCTGGCTAAGGTGATGAGGAAAGACGTTTTAGGTAGGGTGGCAGGTGATCGGCGTGAAAGGAAGTGCTCCATTGCAGCAAGGCCTTGGACATGCGGGATATTTGTGTATAGGGAAGTGGCATCAATGGTTACAAGGATGGTTTCCGGGGGTAACAGACTGGGTAAGGATTCCAGGCGTTCGAGAAAGTGGTTGGTGTCTTTGATGAAGCTGCCGCCACTCATAACTCACCTGTCATTCAACATCATCTTTGCCTCCACACTTCCGCCTCGACTGACATCTCTGCCCAAACTCTTTGTCTTTAAATATGTCTGCTTGTGTCTGTGTATGTATGAATGCATTTGTGTGTGTGTGTGTGTGTGTGTGTGTGTGCGCGTGTGTGTGTGTGTGTGTGTGTGTGTGTGTGTGTGTGTGTGCGCGCGCACGCGCACTCGCGAGTATATACCTATCCTTTTTTCCCCCTAAGGTAATTCTTTCCGCTCCCGGGATTGGAATGACTCCTTACCCTCTCCTTCCCTCTTTCGTGACGAAGCAGCCGCCGGTTGCGAAAGCTCGAAATTTTGTGTTTGTGTGTTATTTTATTGTGCTTGTCTACCGGCGCTTTCCCACTTGGTAAGTCTTGGAATCTTTGTTTTTAATATTTATATATACTTTCCAGCTTTGCTAGAATTATCTCTATAAAAATTGCTCATACAATCTTTTTTTGTATTGTTTCAATTAAGATTGTGTCTAACAGTTGCCAAAAACTCAGGTTACACTGCTGAAATCTACACTGTTGGGTAAAAAAAAATTACTGTATCTCAGAAAGTAATAAATTGGTGAGCATAAAACTTTGTGAATGTTTGTTGGAAACATCTGCGAATGTTCATACATAATTTCATAAAAATCCATATTGCTTGTGGGAGAGCCTCTAGAGCACTTGGCATGGAATAACCCATATGCAACCCTATCGTGTCCTAATATCCCTGGATCAAAATAAATGGATTTGAACAGGCCATGTCCTCCACTGAAAGGACATGACTTTGTCATCACATCGTGTTAACAGAAAGCAATAGAATATGGAACACTACCAACTGGCAGTCAGCTGTAGTTAAAAAAAAAAAAAAATTGAATTATTACCACTAGAGGTTGGGGGGGGGGGGGGGGGGGTGAGGCGCTGAACTGCATGTGTCCACCTTGTAGCTGTGTTCTATGTTTCTGCAAAAGAACTGACACAGGGTCATAGGGATCACTGATCCTTTCTGGTGCTGTCAGGATCATAATCAAACTCTGTGGTAGACGAGGATTAATCTCTTCGCTCATTTCAAAGTAAGAAAGTAAAACAACAAGCAGTGCCCAACACAAATCATTCAATAATGGCTATGGTTTATTTGCTTGCTGAGGTTGGCAGTGTTGTAAACAATGTACTTCAGCCCCGATCTCTACCTGTCTTTCACACAACCAGAGTTCAGAACACTCACCAACTAAAACTAAAACTGTCACATTAAAGTACCTGCATTATACTTACATCTGAACATATGTAAATGAAAACCACATCAAATACTCTTCACAACTCCTTGCCAGTCACATTGCATCACAAATGTACAAAACAAGTATAAGAATTATGGCCAGGCTGCAGCAGTAATTCCTCTGCTCGACCGAGCTGTGCTAGCCTCGGCCAGGCCACACTGGGCTGACTGGCGGTTGCTTTGGGAGCACATTTCTTGCATGACGAAATACTTGGGTGTGACATCATTATGACGAGTATGCTCTGTATTGGAGATGATATAAACCTTGTATCGATTTTTGTGATCATTCGAGATGCTAAGCTGCAGTAGCCATTTTAGTGGATGTATTGTGGAAGCAGTTTATTATATCTTCAATGACTGTATTCATTGTGATTCTCCCTCTCCCTCTCTCTCTTTTGTGAAAAATGAGAAACTGCCTACTTTACAGGAAGGTCCTAAGGCTGTTGTTTGTGATTAGAAATTAAAGAAAGAGATGAACATTTTGGGGAAATTTCTTAGAACAAATGATATCTGTAAGTCATTTGTGAAGACAGAGATTTCTTTCATGCATATAATATATATAACAGCATTGGCTATGGTGGAAGGTGTTACTGCATTTTAACCAGGAATCGATTAAAATTGCATGATACAGAAAAAGAGCTGGCAGGATGCATTGTAAAAAGCATTCTGGATGGGGTATCCTTTATAAATCTCTGTGCTCCCTCCAGATCAAAAACAGAGCTTGCAAAGGAAAAGCTTTTCAGCAATGAATTCCCAATTGAGACAGGGAAAGCAGGCCGGAGTGGCTGAGCGTTTCCAGGCGCTACAGTCTGGAGCCGTGCAACCGCTACTGTCGCAGGTTCAAATCCTGCCTCGGGCATGGATGTGTGTGATGTCCTTAGATTAGTTAGGTTTAAGTAGTTCTAAGTTCTAGGGGACTGATGACCTCAGCAGTTAAGCCCCATAGTGCTCAGAGCCATTTGGAGACAGGGAAAAGACTAAAGGCAACATCATCATCACAGGAGATTTTATTTTGATTTAAAGGGCAATTGATTCAAAAGGCATAAGACTCTGTTGTGGTACCTTGCAAAACACAGTTGGAAGTCTGAACATGACAGATGTACTTGAGCAACTTGGCATTTGGCACACTCACTAGACAAGTCTCATCATTAGCAGTATCAAGATAAGATCTGATGGAATCTAGATCACACTGGGAATAACTGTGCAAGATTATAACTAATTCACATCAGCTTTTCTGAACATCGCGCTGTAATAGTTAAATCGAAAGATCTACCTTGTCCCAAAATAATTGGCAGAGAATACTCGAAATTAAATTGCAATCTGATGTCCATAACTTGGATAAAGTTGGACTTCAGCGTCCTTTGCAAATTATGGGTTAACCAGAAACGTTTCTTCTATAACGTGGTTGAGTGATCAGAGAATCTTGTAAAATCTGGTGTTCAGAAACTGTTTACCACATGTTGCCTAAAGGATTAATGAAACCAAGAGAAATAACATTGAGTACTACTGTATCAGTAGGGTGTGGATTTTTATGTGATATCAATATGCATAATATATACTTATTTATGTGGTGAAAATGAGTAAACATATTTAAGAAAATATGCAATATCAAAAATATTTAATTAAATATTTAACATAAAAAATAATTTCAATTGAAATCAGCTTCTGAATTACACCATAGCCTACGATATTATGTTAATATTGTGACAGCACTTATCTGGATTTCACAGTAACATCCTCAGTAGCACCAATCTTGATCACATTGAAGCTGAAAGGTTAACTAAGGTGGGATGGCATTTGTTCAAAGATTTACACAACACCATATTTTAGATGTCATTAACACTCATATCCAGTGTTGAACCTAACTGTTCTCTCACAGTACCAAGAAAACGCCGTTAAACAAAGGAAAGTCCATGTTGGAATATTAACAATATTATAAAAAGGATAGGTTGATATTCACCAAAAAGATGACACTTTGAATATCAGACAGACACAAGAAAAGAGTGGTACATATTGCGCTTTTGGCCAAAGCCTTCTTCAGAAAGGAAACACACAAAGACATTCACACAATCAATCATACCTTATTGGGAAGAGGTGACAAGATAGAGGAATGGAAACTGTTGGGAGGAGGATATGGGGACAGTAAGTTAGTGTAGGTTTAGGCCAGGATGATTTTGGGAGCAGAGGATGTTATGTAAGGATAAATCCCATCTTCAGAAAAGCTGGTGGTGGAGGGAAGGATCCAAATAGCCCAAGATGTGAAGCAGCCATTGAAATGAAGTATTTTATGTTCAGCTGCATGTTGTGCCACAGAGTGAGGCACTTTGCTCCTGGCAATGGCCATTCATCCTGATGGACAGGTGGTACGTGATATGGCTGCTTTCATGGATGGTCCAGCTTCTGATGGGGTAGGATAAGTCTGTGACAGGACTGGAATGGGAATTGCCGAGTGAGTGGATTGGGCAGTTCTTGGGAGAGGAGATTAGTGTTGGACGTTCCATTGAGAGGTCATTAGAAATGGAACATAAGCTCAGATTAGGGAAGAATGGGGAGGGAAACTGGCCATGCCCTTTCAAAGGAATCACCCTGGCATTTGCCTGAAACAATTTAAGAAATTATGGAAAACCTAAATCAGGATGGCCTGAGACGGGTTTGAACCATCGTCCTCCCGAATGCAAGTCCAGTGTGCTAACTACTGCGCCACCTCGCTCGGTAGGCAGGTCTTGACCTGGGTCTTCCACAGAGTTATGAACCCTGTGGCAAGGAAGTGGGATTGGGTGTGTTATAGCAATGACTAGGATGTTGTGGACATAGGATGGGTGATGAAACACCACTTTTGGAGGCATGGGGAAGGTGGACATAACATGCTTGATTTCAGTGACTGCTTCACAACCCGGGCCATTGGATCCTCCCCTCAACCATCAACTTTTCTGAACTGTGAAGATGGGAATTATTCATACAATACATTCTCCACTCCCAAAATTATCCCGGCCTCAACCTATGGTATCCTGCTGTCCCCATACACTCCACCCAATAGCTCCCCACAACCCACCCCCTTCCCTGTCACCTCCTCCCAACTCATGTCCCCTCACCCTCATTCTGCACTGCTCTCTGCCAACACACTCACTGATCTTTTCCCATTATCTGCTCCCTTTTCCGCCTCCCTTTCCTCCCCCACTGCCTCGTGACCCTGCACCTGGCAACCCTCTCCTGCCACCATTTAGTCCCTGTTAGCTCCACAAGGCAGCACTCATGTCTCTCCCCTCACCTATACCCTGCTATCCCTCCCACTTCCCCACTTACTGTGGATTGCTGCTTCTGTTCGATGCAGTTGCATTCTGGTTGGAGTGGCCGGAGATAGAAGTCGTGTACATGAGGTATACTTTCTTGTGTGAATGTGTGTGTTTCCTTTCTGAAGAACCCTTTGGCCTGGAGTACTTTGCCTGCACTACTAAACGAGAATTATTTTTGGTCACTTCTGTTTACTAAAATGTTAGACTTGACTTACATTATTAAAGTACCCAACCATACTTCGTATTTTGAAGTGCAGTGGCCAACCAGGTGCTTCTTCATATTTTCTGCAGTTACAGAAGGGCACCAATCAGAGAGAATGTTTTTGTAGGAAGAAAAATGATCCCTCCAGATTACAGGATTTTGAAGGTCCAAATTTTAGGAGATGAAGTATTCCTGGAGAGATGTTAGCTGAAGCATTTTCTTCTCCTTCACTGAGGATGACAATAGCAAAAGTCCAGTAAGCTGTATTTCTTGCCAAAACAGCTTAAAAACATATTCCTACCTCTGTCCAATATTATCTGTAATGTCAGTCAACTTTTACTTGACATTCTCAACAATTTCTAACAGTACCTCCAAGGGCATCCTGATAGATTGTAATTCTTTAGTGCTACTGGTGAGGAAGCCATAGCTGTCATGGGTGTACACTAAAGCATTTTTGATTTAGGTTTAGTGAAAGCATTTTGTGCCTCTGCACTTAAACTGCGAGTTCTCTTGGAAAGGTGTCAATCACGAAATGAATATACTTAGAGGATATAAAACAATACAAACAGCGCCAAACTGCTCAGAGGGTGCTCTGGGACCATAAACTATTATGTTAACTTTGTGTTTGCACTTCATGTTGAAGTGTTAAAGGGCTCTTGTTGTGGGTTGAAACTGAACAAATAACTTCACTAGTGATCTGCCATCTTGATTTTTTTTTTATGTTTTCTTGATGCAGTGCCACTAATTGTGCCATGAGACTTCATTTCCATTTGGAGAGGGTCAAGGGCTGTAAGTGTGTTCACCTCTACAACAACTCATTACAAAATGATGTAAATGTCTTTTTAGATGGCCTGCCAGTGTGGCCGAGCAGTTCTAGGCGCTTCAGTCTGGAACTGCGCGACCACTCCGGTCGCAGGTTCAAATCCTGACTTAGGCATGAATGTGTGTGATGTCCTTAGGTTAGTTAGGTTTAAGTAGTTCTAAGTTCTAGTGGACTGATGGCCTCAGATGTTAAGTCCCATAGTGCTCAGAGCCATTTGAACCATTCTTCTATATTTGGTTGTTCTTGTGTTCAGTATTTACAGTGTTTGCTGAGAAATCTCTTATAACTCGGAACAACATATCTGAAGTGAATTTCACAACATTACATAAGAGAATGACATTTCTGCACAGATTTTTCAATTGTTTCTGACTGTTTGCATTGTCAGCAGAAGTGCTTCCTCTGTAGCCTCTAAAAGACCACCAAGCCATGATGTCTATGTCTAAGTGCCACTTCCAGAGCAGATAGAGACTCTTGACAGCATCTTACCTTGCCGATTTCCTCTGCTCACTCTTCTCGCATTGTCTCTGCACAAGCCAAAATCAAAGTGCACATGCTAATTACCTAGACAACATTTTTACATTAACATCTTTCATCTGATTGCGAGGAAGAGGTGGAACAGCCTGTTATGCCACAATGTCTTTCAGCTAGGACAGGTCACATAGAGAGAGGCTGGGAACCATTTCTTGTAGTTTGGCTGTTTCTTTCCTACAAAAGTGCTCTTCTGCAATATACTGTAGGTATTCTTCCATTGATATTGTCTTACATTTTGAGGACAAAGAATATGTGTTGGCCTATCAGCAGTATCATGTTGTTGTTCTTTGCTTCTGTGCAGGCATTCCAGCCTGGTTGGATTTTAAATGTATTGCATTCCCAGATGTCATATTGATATTGGCCAGTTTTTTTTCCATTTCCATACATATATTTTCTCACAGCATATTAGCCTGTAGGCTATGGTACTGTCAGTCAAAAACACTCACAGTATGATGTGGGACTTTATTGTACCTTATAAAGTTTCTTCCCCATCTTTATTGCTTCATTTACCACATCTCTCCAGGCTGAACATGAGTGGGATTTAATGATGTGGTTCTTAACATTTTCCACACTTATTTCCATTTTGTGCCTTCATACTTGAACTCAGTTTGGTTATTCCCGTGCTTTTGTGTTAGCAATCTGTATTTTGCTACAGATAAAAATTAGGAGATCATCGTGAATATAGCTAAGTTCTGCAATGAGTTTTAAATGATGACCCCTAGGTATCGCTCACAGAGGGCTCATAAGGATAAGATTAGAATAATTGAAGCACACATAGAGACATACAAACAATCATTCTTCCCGCACTCCATGCATGAATGAAATGGGAAGAAACCTAATGACTGGTACCATAGGATGTACTCTCTGCTATGCACTTCACAGTGGTTTGCAGAGAAAGGATGTAGATGTAGATAATATCTGCTTACACAGTCTAGGTCTTTATTTATGTGGCTTACATTAATTGTTACTGTCCAATCCCCTAATTCTAGAACAGTAATTGGCCTGTTTTTTTTAAAGTACTCACATTGTGTCTTATTATTTTTAAATTATGATTAAAAAAAGACAGGCATCCATTGATGTTGTACATCTTTACTGACATTTAATGCTTTTCAAAATCGTGATAAAGTTGATGTTTGAAAGGAAATGTTAAAAATATCCCCTTGGCAAAGAAACCAAAAATGTGAAGTGAAGTGAAGTGAAAAAGAGTGTAAAGTGTAGTGTTCCCTATGCCTGAAATAGTGTCTATATGTTCAGATTGCAAATTCCATGGCTCTCCAATACTGAATTGCTGCTTCTTGAAATGCTGTTCAGACAAATTGTCTAGCTATTCTCAGTATGGATCTCTCCACTGCTGCAGATGTTCTCGAACTGGAATCTGGAAGCTTTAATCAATTCTCACTTCCCACTAAATAATAGGAAGTATTTCTGTCGACAGCAGTTATATTACATCTTCTGCTACAGTTGATGGTGGAAGGCAACACGAAATCTATAATGAATGTTTATGTATTTGATCTTATGTTGCATAAACTCAGTGTGTTAGTGCTACTGACAGTTCTGCACCAATATATGACAGAATGAATCATTGAATGTCCTCCATGACATCAGCACTATTTTCAAGGCACCTTCTTTATTCAGTGGTGCATCCCACTCCTCCAAGTCAGGACATCACAGAACAAAATAGCTGCCAAGCCAGCAGGTACTGCAAAGTGTACCAAATTGCCATTGTTGTCCCACCTTGAAGACGTGTGGCATCCATCAGGGCCAGTATATGTGCTCAAACAATAACAACAGCTCATATAATTAAAACTTTAAATTTTTTTCATGTGACATTATCATGAAATGCTTGACTATAAACTAATTGATCATAGCTTCCATTACATGTGGATCAACCGCTAAGAGGACTGGTAAACCAATTGCACCTCTAGTTTATACTCAGATCCTACCATTATATCTGGATAAACATTCATTGCTTAATTCAGCTTCTTGGACATCACGTAAGTGCAATTTTCCTATATTTTGAATTCTGTACATATAAAAAATCACAATATCTTAACAATAAGTTACATGCTTATTGCTTTTATTCATTTACACCTGTAGCCCATTCTTCAATCCCCTTTCTTAACTTAAATTGCTTGGTTTAGTGAGGGTAAAAAACGAGCTAACATATTCGTGCTAATTAAAGCTATCCTTCCCTAAAAATCTGTTAAACCCAACCATGAAGCATGCATTCAGGTTATAATATGTTATACTACGAATTAGACTACTACAGGTCAGTTCTGGAAAAATGTAAAAGTAGTAGGAGTAAATGAGACTACTGACTGAACACCAGAGGCATTGATTTATCACCAGACACACACAGACGAAAACATGCTAGCTTTCAGAAACAATGCTTTTTCGAGATAGAGTACAAATACACACATGCACATTCACATGCAACACAAACAACACTCCTGTGCTCCTACACAGTGTTGTCTGGATGAACGATTAGTATACCTGTCAAGCTGGCACTATATAGGGTGCAATTGCGTATGCATGCGGGGTGTGCTGAAGGATTGATTTTGAAAACTGGCAAGTTTTCTTTCTCTTTCGTGTTTGCCTGTTTAAAACAAATTTTACCACTGCAAGTCAGGCAATTTCATGTATACTACAACTTTTGAGTAAGCCTCAAAACCGAGAGTATTCCACCTCTGTAGAGAACTCTTAATGACACCTCATTCCTCAGAAGGCCATCTCCTAACTCCCATCAAATTTCTACAGAAGTAGCGTCCTTAAATACATCTCCATTTCTTTCATTGAAGTATAGGTTCTCCCTTCTTTCTTACACCTATCCTATGCATTTAAAAAAACTAAACTCCTCCTGAACAGGCCATAAATACTCAATGGTACTGACCAGCCGCTGTGTCATCTTCAGTCCACAGGCATTACTGGATATGTAATTGGAGGGGCATTTGCTCATCACACCGCTTTCCCGGCTCTGTGTCAGTTTACGAGAGTGGAGCTGCTATTCTCAGTCAAGTAGCTCCACAATTTACCTCACAAGAGCTGAGTGCACCCTGCTTGCCAACAGCACTTGGCAGACCAGATGGTACCCATCCAAGTGCTACCCCAGCCAGACAGTGCTCAACTTTGATATTGCCATGCCTGTGTTATTCTGATACCTAGAGACCGGATTATATGCATTTGCGTGTTGCATATGCATTTGCATATTTGGCTCCTTTTTACTTGTTTGTTGCATATGTGAACTAAAAACTAGTGATGATGCATATTTTCGCTCTGAGTTTGCAATAGTTTAAAAATTTAAACGGGCGCTCTCTTGCTCGATCTAGTTTTGATATCTCACAGATCGACTGTGACCTAGAACTGTGTGCAGTCACTAACCAAGAGGCCAATGCATAGCAAAATCATTACAGAAGAGGAACAGGAACAGGCAGACAGAGTCAATGCTCATGCGCCCACGTCCCCGGTTAATCCCCTTCACTGTCATACCATATGCGTCAGCAACAGTTAATTTTAACTGTGCAAGCTTTTAGTTGCATGTCCATTGTTTCAGTTAAGCTTTATATTTACTTGTGCACAGTTGAACATGTTTATGATGTGTAGTGTGTAACATGTTGTGTGCCATGCTGCCCAAAAAAAAGGAACATCGTTTCGTGGACAGCTGACCGTCATAGAATCCATGGAATTGTTTTTTGTCAATTTTGCGAGAAAAATGTTTCGAGCATAAAAAAGTTTCCAATAGACCAGCATGCCAAGACAAGTCTTCATATTGCAGGAATGCAGAAGAAAGAGCCGTGAAAATAACTTCTGACAACAGCAAGTTGCAGTAGCAAAAAAAAAAAAAAATAAAAAAATTATTGGGCATCTATGTGAAGCATTCTTGCACAAATATTGCTTAAATCAAAATATACCAGATGAATCAACATTGTATAAAAATTACATACTGACAATTTAGGTAAATGATCTGGAAGAAATACACAATGAACTCGAGGACAGTATTATCTGGATTTCAGTTGAGGAAACTACAGACACTTGTGGCTCTTATATTGCAAATTTAATTGTTGTTGCTTTAAAAGAAGAACCTTCAGTTTCCTATTCAGAGGCCTGCAAAGAACTTGAAAAAGTAAATCATTCTACGATCACCAGATTTGTGAATGAGGATATTAGAAAAATATTTCCAAAACCTTCTGCAGATGAAAGGATGTTTGTGTTTATTTCAGATGCTGCTCACTAAATGTCCAAAGCAGGAAAAGCCCTCTGAGTAGTGAAGAAGTATGTTCCACATTTGTGAATGTAAATAAACTGATTTCATCCACAAAGAAAGTGTTTCTAAAGGCTCCTGCTCACATCAAGGCCTACAGAGAAAAACTTCGAAATGTGCCTCTACCTCCCGAGACAGTGGTAGTTCTTTGGGGTACATGGGTAAAGCTGTGTTGTTTTACAATGAACATTTCGAGGCTATAGTAAATAACTTAGATAGTGCAAAGGCTTTGGCAGTTTGCCAGTGCAAGAAAGCTTTTAATGATTCCGGTATTAAAAAAAAAGTCATTGCTGCCATTATCACTCATTTTTCTCATACACGTGCAAGTATTAAAAAGCTTGAAACTCGGGGTTTGAGGTTGAATGAATGTGTTCAGTTAATGAATAAAATTATTCTAGTGAATTCCTCAGTGTCAGAGGTATTCCTGAGAAAAATTAAAGAAAAGTTTGAAAACATTTTAAACAATAACCCAGGCTTTGAACCCTTGTGCCAAATTGATAGTTTTATTAAAGGGGCGGGTGAACTTTTACCAGAAACAATGAGTGCCAACATAGCACCCAAATTCAAATACTGCCTAGTTAGCTCACTTGATGTAGAATGGTCCTTTTCTTCTGGGATCCCCTACCAAACCCCTGGATCGATTTCAGCCAGATTTGGCACACAAACATCATACTTCATGAGTGTCAACACTGTGGGATATGGCAAATATAGTGGTCTCTGGCAATGGCAAGGAAAGTGTTTCTGAAGAAGAGAAATTTGTTAACATCGAGTATAGATTTAAGTGTCAGGAAGTCTTTTCTGAAAGTATTTGTATGGAGTGTAGCCATGTATGGAAGTGAAACATGGGCGATAAATAGTTTGGACAAGAAAAGAATAGAAGCTTTCGAAATGTGGTGCTACAGAAGAATGTTGAAGATTAGATGGGTAGATCGCATAACTAATGAGGAAGTATTGAATAGGATTGGGGAGAAGAGAAGTTTGTGGCACAACTTGACCAGAAGAAGGAATTGGTTGGTAGGACATGTTCTGAGGCATCAAGGGATCCCCAATTTAGTATTGGAGGGCAGTGTGGAGGGTAAAAATCGTAGAGGGAGGCCAAGAGATGAATACACCAAGCAGATTCAGAGGGATGTAGGTTGCAGTAGGTACTGGGAGATGAAGAAGCTTGCACAGGATAGAGTGGGGAGGAGCAGTAGATGGACGGAGGTGGAAGGAAAGGGGCGATGGACGGAAAGAGGGAGGGAATAGGAGATGCCCTGAGAGAGGGAGGGAAGAAGAGGAAGATGAGATAGACAGAAAGAGGGGGCGGATGAGCAGAGAGAGAGAAGTTACGAGTGTTAGAAGGAGATGAACAGAGAGTGGGGGGAGGCCGAGATGAACAGAGGGAGGAGGGTGATGGTATGGTCAGAGAGAGGGTGCAGGGGACATGGACCAAGAGAAGGGTGAAGAGGAGATAAAGGGATGGAGAGAGCGGAATGGAGGAGATGGACAGATAGATGTGGGTGGACAAGGTACACAGAGATGGGGAGAAAGGGCTCAACACAGATAGTGAGGAGGAGATGTGTGAGGTATAATAGTGAATGTGTACACAGGTGAAGCCATGGGAAAAAGGTGGGTACTCTAATGAATGAAAATATTGTGACTAGGTAGACAAAAAAGTTTTTCTACCCTGTAAATATGACGTGTTTGGCAAATCAAAAAGTTGGGCTCTGCATAGGGCAGCATGTTTAGTGTAGGAAGAAACTAAGTGGCTGTTCCTAAGTACCTCATGATATGTAAGACCTGCCTTCATTGCATTTTATTATGTTTTGTTTGTCTACACAGTAACGGGAAACTCCTGCAAGAGAATCCCACGAATCTTCTGTTCGAAGGTTCGTTTTAAATATAAGCATTGGGTCAACTGTTTACATTATGATTTAATTACAAGGACATCTATGAATAATGAATAATCCTTTGGTTGTAAATGAAATCCTACGAATCCAAAGCATGGTTTTTGTGAGGGATTGTGCTACCCGGGATTGCAGTTGGGTCACCAAACTGAAGGAAACTTGATTGTCTGACATAAATTCCCTTACGCCGATGTAGAAGATGAGAGGATGTTCAAGAAAATAAACATTCAAAAGTTATAATTAACCTTGAAGTTTATTCCGAATCTTTAGTACAAATTGACCTTCCTAGTTAAGGTGCCACTTCACTAAAGTCAAGTCCTTGCACAGAGACAGGACTGCCTATCACTGTTCTGTCTGCCAGCTGACATCATCTGAATCTAAGATCAACAGAACACTGCACCTATACTACTTATCACACCTATCCCACACTGTCACTGAATCTCCATTGAATTTGTCTGTTTCTGTCTCTCGCTGGGCCCCTGGTCCCAGCATTTTGTTCACCTTTCCCCTTAGATCCTGTCAGTCTCTGACATGATGTGGCATCTAAGGCTTCACATCGTCTATCGGCCATATTGATTCATTATTTTTCATCTGTTGTTCAGGGGATGTGCGGAGGGGTTAGGAAGTCCTTCCCTATACTGTCACCAATTTCGTCCTTAGCCTTTCATTGACTTCTCATGATGTATTGTGGTCTCCACACCACAAGACCCTGTCTCTTTGTCTCGGATAGCTTGTGTTCTCTGTCTCACAATTATGGCCTAAGGACCTCACTTCATTAATTTTGTCACATATTTTATATTTTATCTTCACTGTCTCAAGCCTTTGCCTCATGAATTCTGTCAAACAGCTTATCCTTTAACTCTATAGGTCTCCTGAGTTACCATTCTGTGTTTCTGTAGCCCAGGCCTGTTGCTTATCTCTGTTAAGCCTCCCAAGCAGGCACCTGTAGCCCATTGTGTGTGTGTGTGTGTGTGTGTGTGCGTGTGTGTGTGTGTGTGTTTTATCCTTCAGGAGAAGGGCTCTTGGCCGAAACCTCAAAAGTTTTGCAGTATTTTTGCTATGTTTGCCTGCGACTCAGTGTCTCCTCTTCTGCCTCGCCCAAAGTTCCATCTTTATTTTAAATCACTTTGAATATTATTCATAGGACTTTTACCTTTTAGCTAAAGACATGGCATATCTTCTTATGTATAGTTATGTAAACATTATTCAGAAAATGTTTATTCATACATATTACACTGTTAAGTTCATTGTCATTATGAAATAGCTACACATATATGCACCTCTGTCACTCACATAAGTACTTTCTCTTTATATGATGGAAGACCCATCATTATGTATTTGAACATCTTCCACATTTTCCTTACAAAGTTCACCAAGCAAATGTATGATGTAAGTAAATGTCTAAGTGTTATATACAGTGGAAAATCCAAAATGGAATAATGACAGTATTTTGAAAAGGACAGATTGCTACTCATCATATAGAGGAGACACTGAATCGCAGGCAAACATAGCAAAAATACTGCTAAACTTTTGAGGTTTCGGTCAAGAGCCCTTCTCCTGAAGTATAAAACATACACCACACGCATTCACACAAGCCCAACTCACAAACAAACATGATCACTGTCTCTGGTCACTGAAGCTGGAGTGTGTACAACAAATGTGCTTGATGGCTTGATGGGAGAAGCAATTTGTGGGTGGTGGGGATGAAGAGGAAGTTGGAGCGAGGAGGGGGTGGTATAGCAGGGTGGGGGTGGGGAAGGGTATAGTGCTGCTTGTGGGAGCATGCAGAGATCTGGTGGGGGCAGGATAGGGCTGGAGGGAAAGGGAGTGAAAAAGGAGAAAAGCAGAAGAGAGGAAAAAGCTTAGTGGGTGCATTGGTGGAATAGGAGGCTGTGTAAAGCTGGAGAGATAGCAGGAAAGGGGTAGGTGGGTGAAGGACAGGGACTAGTGAAACTTGAGGTCAGGGGAGTTACGGGAATGTAGAATATATTGCAGGGAGAGTTCCCACCTGTGCGGCAGCCATTGAAGTGAAGTATGTGATGTTGGGCAGCACCTACTCTACATCTACATCCATACTCCGCAAGCCACCTGACGGTGTGTGGCGGAGGGTACCTTGAGTACCTCTTCAGCAATTGGGTGGTCCAGGTCTTTCATGGCCATATTTTGTCGATGGCCATTCATACAGACAGACATTTGTTGTCCCATATTTCCTCCCACTACTTCTATTCCAGTCCAGTTACAGCCAACACTTACACCAACAAAAGCAGGGCTACCTGTGAAAGCACTCATGTGATCTGCAAATTAAGCTGCAATTAATCTGCTGCTTTCTGCGTGGGTATAACAACCAATAAACCATGTGCCTTCACAAATTGTCACCAACAAGTTTTGCAAATAATGTTGGAATGTGTGAAACAGCAGCAACATGATGAAGCTTATTTAAAACAAAGCTACATACAAAATGTTCGCTTTCTAGTCCTTTTAAGGTTCCTTGTGTTATGCTCTTTAAAAACTGTTCTTATCCTTCTGAGTTTCCCTTCCCAATGTAATCCTAACATTTCAGTTAGATTTTGTGCAATGATTGTTCCTAAGTGTCTCGTTTTATTGGTTTTTCCAATCACACCATTCCCACATGTCATGGTCTTCCTATTAACAGCAGTATCTTACTTTTTTTCATTAAACCTAACACTAGATGAGCTAGAATATTCCAAAATGATGTGTTTAGATATATCCAGTTACTCATTAGTGAGGGACCTATATCACTCATATATGTCTGATGAACAAGTTTGGTGTTGAAGATTTGTAGTCCGTTTAGCAACCTATGCATTTTCAACAGAAGCAGCTCAACTGTAAAGCCAAACAGTGTCATTGACCAGGGGCATCCTTGCTAGGTGGACTATTTATAAGCAAAGGTGACGTAAACTGTCAGTCGACTTTGATACTGTATTAAGCTCCCAATAGGCAAGCTCGTATTACATTTATGAAGTGGTCCCTAACTTCCATCTTCTTCACTGTATTAATAAGGAACTAATGGTTCAACATATCAAAGGCTTAATCAAAATTGAAAAATACTAATGCCATGCCCATTTGCTCTTGCAGATCCAACTGAGGGAGGCAGTGTCTTGACATTCACACAGTGCATTCATGAACGACTGTCCCAATGTCGCACTTGCCTGATAAGGCCCTAGTACCTTCTTCAGCATTGGTTTCATCCTGTTATTGATCATCCGTGTCATAATTTTAACTCAGAATTCAGAAGAGTAATTGGTGTCAAATCTTTAATCGTCCTCTCTTGAGATTATTTTGGGGTGAAAACAGTCATTCCTTCAGTGAATGGAGGAGGAATTGAATTGGTTGACAGAAATTGTTTGTACATTTTGATGACTTCATTGCTGATTATAACACCAAAAGACTGATAGATTTATATTGGTAATTAGATTTGTCTATACTGGCAATTTTTTGCATGAGAATATGAGAATAAAGTTTTCTATGAAGCTGTGTGATAGTTCCTTCATGTTTCTCTGTTTTGAATATTTGTTCCCGTCGTCATTGCAAGTGCTGTTGCGGTGTTCAGAATTCCTGCCTGCATCTTTTTGTTTTCGTAATGATGTGGAATAGTAACTTGTTCTTTGATAATACAGCTATTATCCCTTGCCCTCACTCTGTTTCCACTCATTGATTGTTGTATGAACAAGTTTACCTTCACTCTAATGTGATTTCCTCAGTTACTGTTACTCCTGAATTCTGTTGATGTTTTATGGAGTTCATATAGGTAGCAGAAGTCAATTTTTAGCTTACACCAATAGGTTTTGAGTCTAGTGTACTGCATTATACATTTCCTTACGTGGGGTTTTGCTACAGCCACACAGGATGCTTATTCCACATGGTGACCACAACTTCTATTATATCCTCATCTTGGAGGTGATATACATTTAATTGTCAATCCTCTCTTGCCAAAATGCCTTTTAGTTTGTCAAATGTTACTCTTATTTGATATTGCAGCTGTCACTAAAATTGTCAACTGAATTTCAGTTTTTAACATCACCCAAAAATGCTGTGCTGCTATACATCCTATCACAGTGATTTGAAGATCAGATGTTGACTTATGTATACATTAAAACATTGGCCCACAGTCTATTAAGCCCATACGGTATGTAAATATTTGCAACACCTCACAGAAGTCGTAATTTTGAGTTTGGTCTTCAGGTGGCAAAACCCAGTTAAAGTTACCTTCTGAAATGTTGTTAGGATGAATATCTGTCAATGGGTTCATGATGTCTTTGCAGTAAAGTGAGAATCATTTGTATTTGCCAGTTGTTCTCATCAGAGCATAAATGTTGACAACAAGCGAGTCATATAGCTGTGCCGCAATCCCTCTTCCACTTTCTAAGACAACTTGCTCTGCGTGCCTTCTTTGTACAGGAATGCTGTACCACCCTCTTTCCTGCTGTTGATAAGAGCATCATATCCAGTAGTCTTGCTTACGTTGTTCATGACAACTTCTTGCAACAGTGCTATGTCAGTATCTACAGCTTTTAAACATTGTATTTTGGCATAAAATTCTATTTGGTTCACATTAATCATGACTATCTTACATGTTGGTGTTATTTTATTGATGACATGATTAATGCTCTGTGTCAGCAGCCCAGTCTGTATCCATAATAGGGTGGAAGGAGTAATTATTCTTCCTAGGTTTGTCACCTTGGTCTGCACTATCCATACTGATGTCATCTTCACCAGCTTTCTTCATTGTCTTATCAGAGTCTGCTTCCTTGCACAGACTCATTCTTCATGACCTTATGGTGTTTTTTTTTTTTTTTACTAGAGTGACTGGTGCAAGGGCCAGTGGTTGCATGTTGAGAGGCTGTTTCTTTGTTGCTGAAAATTGAAGTCATGGATTCCATATAGTCTGCATGCTGGGGTTGTCATGAATCATGTGAAGTGAAATATGAGAACTACCACATGATCTCTTCTCTTTTGTCACTTGCTTGCAAGTCTCACCATTGCGGAAGATGGCTTGGTGTATTGGCTATCACATGAATTGGTATAATCATGCTCCTTTTCCTCGACATTTCCTGGGCCAATTTGTTGCTGGCATTCTGCTGGCTGGTTGACATGCTTATTCATCTCAGAAAGCAGGACAACTGTCTCCAGTGGCTGCCATGTACTCTGCCCCAGGGCAACAGTGACCATGTTGGCATACTTCACCTCCATTGTTGCAGTTGCTTTTTCTGCGCTACAGGAACAGATAAGGTCCCTATGTGAAGGCCTCACATGTGCATGTCCAGATTTTATATTATCAGGTGACACAAAAATAGTGTGTGTCCTAGGTTGCCCGTCATATACAACTAGTGCTTTGAACCCAGTATGTTAATATAGGACAGAATGTGTTTCTTCAATTCTGTTTTCACATTTTTTACTTAATTGTCCACAATGAAATGCTTCAGTCACTTCCACTTCTCACCATAGATCATATAAATTGTACTGTATGGTACAAGGGCCTACATAATAAGTTCATATTCAATTTCAAACAATAATGGAAAATCCAGGCTGGAATAATAACAATATAATGAAAAGAATAGTTTTTACGATACAGTGGAGATGTTGAGTCACAGATAGGCATAAAAAAGACTGTCAAACAAATCTTTTGACCAAACCTTCATAGAAATAGAAATATACCCCCACCACCACCACCACCACCACCACCACACACACACACACACACAAACACACACACACACACACACACACACACACACACACACACACACACACACACACACACATATTCTCTGCTAGACAACGCCAGACTGTGAGCAGCAATGCATGATAGGAGAAGCAACTGAATGGTGGGGGTAAGGAGGAGGCTGGAGTGGGGAGGGGAGGGATTGCAAGGTAGGGGACAGTATAAAATACTGCAAGGATAAGGTGGGGAGAGGTCAGGGCAACTTAGTGCAGTCAGGAGGTTAGATGGTGGGCAGGAAGGGGAGGGGGGACAGCGGAAAAGTAGAGAAGTACAAAGACTGTGGGTTTGTTGGGGGAAAAGAGGGCTGTGTAGTGCTGGAACAGGAACAGAATAGGGGAATGGTCCTGTTTGGTTGGATGATGAGACTCTGAGATATGGTGGGTGACTGGAAAGATAATGCAGATGGCACAAGCTGTACCACATGGAGACATAATGCAGTCACCCACCACCTCCCAAAGCCCCACCATCTGGCTGCAGAGGAGCAATCCCATCCTGACTCAGTATCACCCACAACTGGAGTAACTGATTCACATTCACCTCCAGGGTTTCGACCTCTCCTTGTATCCTGAAATGAGGAAAGTCCTACCCACTATCCTTTCCACCTATGCCACATTGGTATTCCATCGCCCAAATAACCTACACAATATCCTTGCCCGTCTCAACACAACCCCTGCTCCCAACCCTTTGCCTCATGGCTCACATCCCTGTAATAGACGTAGATGCCAGACTTGTCCCACACATCATCCTCCCACTACCACCTACTCCATTTCAGTGACAAGCATTGCCTGTTCCATGTGATCTACAAGCTAAGCTGCAACCACTGTTCTGCATTCTACGTGGGCATGAAAACCAACAGGCTGTCTGTCAGCATGAATGGCCACCTACAAACTGTAGCCAAGAAACAGCTGGACCACCCAGTTGCTGAGCATTGTCGCGTCCCAAGCGTAGGTTTTGCGAGGGATTGAGCGACACGGTTCGTAAACGGGAATTAGCCGGTTGACCTAATTGAGAGGGAGACTTTTGATCTGGCTAAGATGTTAAATTCCGTGGTGTGAAGGTACAAGGCTAGGATGTTGGTAGAAGTAAACTCGTATGGACGTTATAAAAGTTCTAATTTATTCATAAAGAATACAGATCACCCTAACTGCGTAGTGATTGTACCTACAGAATAGCCAAGCCCATTACAGAGACGGTGACTGACTTCCACCGTTCTGGCTGCCTGATAGAACTTTCCAGCACTTTGCTGCCCACACTAGCACCCTACGTCAGAGTCCCGCGGTCGCTGCCTAAACGCTCATCGGCGACTATCTCCAACTGTCTGCCTGCAGCCCGCCCTCAGCCCAAGTCGGCTGCTACTCACGCTGACTACCGTCGCTGCCTAAACCCGAGAGAGAGAGAGAGATCTCCGGAGCGGCGTGCCTCCGAGTTTTGTTAGCTCTTCCCCTTCGACCCCGCCAGCGCTTGGCATGACGTAGCGTCGAGTGCAACTTTTCCTTATTAGGGATTGTTTTAGTATTAACTTCAGTACTTTTCTTCAGAAGCTGGGTGGAGGGGTAGAGGGGCCTCTCCCTATATGGTCACGCACTGCGTCCTGAGCCCTTCATTGGCTCCTCATGACGTAGTGCGGTCCCCACCTAGGGCCCTCTTTCTTTCTCTCTCCGCTCCCAGACTTCTCCCTCTAGCCAAGAGTGTTGATACTGCAAGTTATTGCTTATTAAGGGACCTGCCCAGAGCGCCCTGTTTATCTTAATAGCTGAGTCGGCTTCCTTGTTTATCACGCGCAGCTGCCTGGCCGCTTGGACCGCCGCCTCGGCTATCTGGCTGCGTCGTTATCTTTTGTGACCCTTCTGACACGCCTGGCGTCCCCTGTTAACTCTATCTCCCCGTATGATTTCTGGTGTATCGTCTGAGAACAACTGCATTTAGACTTGGCTTTTCTGCGGTTACAACACCTCCCCCGCCAGGGAAATTGGTGTTACTCCTCAGAGTAGCGTCAATTGTGACTCTTTTATTTTTTTTTTTTTCCATTACATGCTTTACAGATTTGTTTATTACATTAGCATCTGATATGTTATATTTTTCATTTTCATTTAGTAAAGTCAAATTCATTAAACACACAATAATACAATTACATTATACATGCCTAACATTCAGTTATGTCAAAAGCATTTGCACTAAAATCAAAAGACACTTTCATTGATACATACATTCACATTTCAATTAGAATTACATTTCAAATACAGTTACATTTCAATTACACATTTCAAATACAGTTACATTTCAATTACACATTTCAAATACAGTTATTTAACGTCTGTTTCTGAAAGCGACCGTATCACCTTGGTCTTTTCCACATCTTTCATAAATTACTATCTCTTCAGTTTCTTTATTACTGTGTCTTCTAGCTGAACTAGTCTCTGGGTATTGGTTCACTATGGTATTTCTTATACATACTTTTCCACAACAATCACTGTCTTCAAAATATTTCCATATACTTTTAAAACAGTCTTTACAACATTTACAGTTTTTACAACAGCATGTTATTATGATTAGAATAACTATTGATATGGCTACATACGTAGTTATGGAGTAATGTGTGAAGTACCTGGAGTACTTCATTTCCTCCTCTTGTCTCTCTACCATCTTCTGGACATCATCCAGTCTTTTTCCTGCGACTTTCAAGTCGTCTAACTGAGTTATTACCTGGTCCAATGGCAAATCTAATGCTAACGTTGAGACATTCCTTTTTTCCTTGTTTACCACGCAACAATCGAATTCTAGATTGATCTGCGGAACTATGTCTTTCTTCGTCACATTACTCTGGATCACTCTATCTGTTTGTATGAACACTCTAGTGCCATACCCCTTACATTTACTGTAAAAACTAATTTTTCCTACCCCTTTTATTACTAGGTCCTTTGGTGGTTCCCTTCCACACAATACTGTTAAGCCTTCTTCCTTCGGTGCTACATATAGCCATTCGTTACTGTTTAGATGAGTCCAAAGGCTCTGATTCAGTGCGACTATTTTTCGCACACAATCTTCCGGAATTTCTCTTACCGGTTGCAACAATTTGGCTTCGCACTCTTCGTGGTAGTTCCTCCGCAGAAAGTTTCGCGTACTGCCTTTTGGATTCATCTATTAGTAAGAATTCTTTCTCTGGCTGTATGTACACATATTTACCTTTCATGTTTGGAATTTCTTTTGGTAGTGGGAGTACTCTATACAAATTGAAATTGTTATTATTTATTAATGGAATATTAATTACATATCCTAGTATGCTACCCGAGATGAAAACATCTAAATCAATTATTCTTAACAATAGATAACCTGAGGACTCCGTAAGAGGAACAGGAAACTTTACATCTTTTAGTTCTTCCCGTATTAAACTTAGGTATTTTACAATTTGGACTGGATTAATTATATGAGGCTGTAGTATTCCCTTCTGAGCATTTACAATGGCATTTATCATTTGTTCGTATTCCTCTTCGATCTGACCAAACACTGCCGATAGTTGTAATACTTGCTCTGTTACTGTGGCGAAGGACGCTACACGTTTAAACCCTATATCGGTTTCCTTCACGTATTCCTTCATGAATCGTTCTAGTCTTTGCATACCTGTCTTCAGAACGTGCTCATTTGACTCTAGTGTATATACCGTCCTGTTTACTCCTGCCAATGTGGCTCTTACCACTGCCACCTGTTCCTTTGTTAGCCTCAACAACCCTTCTGAGTTTTTCTCCATAGCGTCTATTCTTTCCTTATAGTATGCTGCATCTGCTTCGTCCAACGTCCCGAACAGTATTTTACTTACCTGCCTGATGAAGTTGAATACTCCTCTCTTCCTTCTGGTCTCGTGTTTCGTTAGCTGCTGTACTAAAAGTTGCAATCCTGTGATTTTTTCCACATGATGGGTTACTTGTTGATCTAGTACCCTGCATTCTATTAATCCTACATTTAATTGTGTTAGTGTTTCTCGGCACCTTTGTACCGCTGCCCTACCATACCTCTCTGCATTCTGAAACCTTTCTGTTATTATATCTAGATTTACGTATGTGACTATTCTCCATGTGGTACTGTATATTTCTACCTGTCCTCTATTATCGTAATATAGTCCTGATGAACTCGGAAATGGCGTCACTTGGTACTCATTTGTTGCATGCTCTGATGCAGTGATGTAGTATGCTGTTATCACTATGACGAATTTCACGACCTGCCACTTGAGTGCCGTACCTGAAATTTAAAAGAATTGTTTCAGCCTGTTGGCATGTACTTTTGTTTCCTTATTTCTTTTAACTTTTATTACTACGTTAGGACCTTCCACTTTTACTACTTCAAATGGACCTCTCCATTGTGAATCTAATTTCCGAGATCTACCCCGTCTCACCGACTCATCATGCAGTAATACTTTATCTCCTACCTTGAAGCTTTTTGGATTTTGTTTCATGTCATACTGTTCCTTACTGATTTTCTTACTTCTTATAATCGAGTCTCTGGCCACTCTGTGGGCTTCCTGCATTCTCGCTCTTAGTTTATTTACATACATTTCATAATTGTAACTTACCTGCTGTGTTTCTTGCTGCAGTACTCCTGATATGTTAACCTTTCTTCCGTATAGTAATTCAAATGGTGTGTATCCTGTGCTGCTGTGTGGTGTAGTGTTGAACACAAAAATTGCATACGGTACCCATTTGTCCCAAGAACTTTGATCTCCTGTTACAAAGTGTCTGAGATACTCTACAATAGTTCTATGACTTCTTTCTAGTGCACCATTTGATTCAGGGTGGTACGCTGTAGTATTTATACGCTTTACCTTCAACAATTCACATACACGTTTAAATACATCACTCAGAAAGTTAGACCCTTGATCTGTTAATAATACTGATGGAATTCCATACCTTAATACTACGTTTTCCACAAATGCCTCAGCTACTGTTTCGGCATCTTGTTTGTCAATTGGGATTGCTAAGGTAAATTTACTCAGATCGTCTTGGAATGTTAACATGTACCTTTTTCCTGTAATAGATACATCTAGTGGACCCACTATATCCATCGCACACTTTCCGAATACTGTTTCTGCTGTGTCTGTAATTTCTAAGGGCATCCTAGTTTTCATTTGCGTGTTTTTATTCTTTTGACACGATGGGCATTTCCTAATGTAATTTTCAATGTCACGCTTCATTCCGCGCCACTGCTTGTATGCTTTAATTCTTTCGAGTGTCCTGTGCATTCCTTGGTGACCTCCCAAGGGATTGTCATGCATTTCCTTTAGTATATTTTCTTTTTCTTCGGGACTAATTTCCTCACCACTATCCGTTTCCTGTTCTATTTCACTCGACACTTGTGCTTGCCGTACGTTTACGGAACTTTCTTCCCCATCATCTTTTGCTGCCGAGATCTCTGTCTCCACCTTCTGCTTCGCATCTATCTCTTCCTTCCCTTCATGCCTTATTCTACTCAGCGCATCCGCATTACTATTTAACTTTCCTGGCTTGTATATTACTTCATAATCATACTCCTCGAGTTTCAGTCTCCCCTTCAGGAGTCTCGAACTCGGATCTTTGACACTAAATATCCACGTTAGTGGCTTATGGTCTGTAACTACAGTGAACTTTCTGCCATATACATATGGTCTGAACTGTTTTACTGCGTAAACTATAGCCAACAACTCTTTTTCCGTTGTGCTATAATTTAGTTCGGCTTTGTTCAATGCTCTGGATGCATATGCGATGGGCAAGTCTTCGCCAATCTTCTTACCTTGCGATAACACTGCACCCAAGGCTGCGTTACTCGCATCCGTTGTAATGATGAACGGTTTCGTAAAGTCAGGGTACTGAAGTAACGGAGGGTTTATTAATTTCTCTTTTAGTTCTTCGAATGCATTGTTCTGACGTTCGCTCCATCGGTACTCCACTCCCTTTTTTAAGAGCTCATGGAGAGGTTTCGCAATCTTGCTGAAGTTAGCAATGAAACGGCGGTAGTAACCTATCAATCCGAGAAACCCTTTTAGTTCCTTAGTTGTCTTTGGCTGTGGGAAGAACTTCACCTTCTCCACCTTCGCCATATCTGGTGATATTCCTTTGTCAGTGATGCAATGACCTAGGAAGATTACTTCCTTCCTCAGGAATTCACACTTGTCTGGTTGCAGCTTCAAATTGTGCTCTCGCAACCTGTCAAATATTTCTCGGAGCTTTTCGTTATGCTCCTGCAGGTTTTTCCCATAGCATACTATGTTGTCTAGATATACAAAGCATTTCACTCCTTGTAAACCTGCCAAGACTGTATTCATCAGTCTCTGAAAACATCCTGGGGCTCCCTTCAGTCCCATCGGCATTCGTTTGTATTCGTAATGCTGATAGTTTGAGCTAAATGCCGTTTTCTCTCTGTCCTTCTCGTCCGTCAATATTTGATGGTACCCGCTTGCGAGGTCAAGCGTCGAGAAGTACTTAGCTTGCCCTAACTGATCCAGTATCTCGGAGATATTCGGTAGTGGAAATGCATCGCCTACAGTGATATCATTTAATCGTCTGTAGTCCACTACGATTCTCCATTTCTGTTTGCCACTAGCGTCTAGCTTCTTTGGAACTAACAGTAACGGTGCGTTCCAAGCGCTCTTACTCTCGACAATTATGTCATCTCTTAGCATCTGCTCTATTTGCTCCCTTAGCACTTCCTTTTGCGCTTCCGGGATCCTGTACGGTCTAGCGTTTACTACCTTTCCCGCGTGTTCCGGTGCAATCGGTATTCTGTGCTTCACTGCGGAATTATAGGACAGGTTGTCCCCTGGTAGATGAAATACATCTCCGTATTCCGCGCAAACCTCTGCTAGAGCGCTTTTCTCTTCAGCGTTCAAATGATCCATTCTTAATTGCCTTCGCAACACACTAGTACGACTTTCTGTCTTTCCTATGACATTAGTACAACATTTTACTTCGCGTATTTTCCCTACTTTTTCTAATTCTTCCGTCATTAACCTGACGTTTCCTAACTGCACTCTGTCTTCTGACAAGTTTAATGCACTTACTATGCATTTCCCATTTCGCACTTTTACTAACGCTTCAGGTACATGTACCCCTTGTGCAATCTCCTGCCTAGGAATAATCATTTCCTTTTCGATTCCCCTTTTTACATTTCCTTCCACCTTTAATAACATTATTTTTTCCTCTCGGGGCCCTATTTCCCCTCCTACTTCTGAATCTTGTTCGTTCTCATGTCCCTTTGGCTCTTCCTCTACTACTAAGGGTATATCTCGCCCTTTTAGTCTCACTATTTTACCTGCATAGTCTAACTTAACTCTATGCTCTGTCAAGAAATTTCTGCCTATCAGTCCGTCGTACGGAATATCTAATCCTCTCCCGTACACGTGAAATTTTTGCCCTACTTGCTCAGAACCGTCCACACTTAAGTGTACCTGTACCGTACCTATTGTGCTGACGGCCTCACTGGTTACACCTTTTAGCCGAAGCCTTTCCGCTTCATTAATTGCAAGTGTACTATTTATCGGAATACTCGTTCTCTTGAGCAGACACAACTGTGCTCCAATGTCTATTAGCAACTTCAAATAGCTTTTTAATTCTATGCAGTATAAAACCAAAACGTCATTTTCTGTTGCACAGTCGATTACCCTAACTGAGGGTTTACCTATCGCAAGAAGGCCCGACTGTGCGGCCTTGCCGCCTCTTAGTTTCCCTGCACCACTTTACCGGTTTTGCTCGATACTGGCACCCTGCCTTTCCTCCATGCGTGCCAGGGCCCTGCGTGACAATCTTTCGCGTAATGTCCCGGCCGCTTACACTTGAAACAAGCAACGTCTTTTACCCTCGTACACGGAACTCCACAGTTCCCTGGTAGATTACATTGTGGGCACCTCCACTCTCGTAACCCTCCATCAGCTTCCCTATGATTTCCTCTAAAGTCTCTTGTATCTATCGGCTGAATTTTTCTTAATCTTACCCGGCATTCCGCGTCTGTATGTCCTGGCTTGTCGCACCCGTAACAAAAATTCGTAAACTCTTTGCCCGTCATTATCCGTACTCTTCCCTCTGGCCTATTCTTTCTACACTTGCTTGCCATGTGCCCTCTCAATCCACAATTGAAACATTTCAAATCTCTAATATCTCTGGTATTCTTCACCGTTTCCTTTCCCCGGTTGAAAGTTACTCTTGGGGCTAGTCCCCGCTCTTTCATTGACAGTATTGCACTTTCTTCTTGCAATGCTAGTTCCACGGCCGCTGCTAGCGTGATTTCATCGCCTCTACTTCTTACTATCGTCTGTATTCTATCATTGCTTAACCCTTGTATAAAGCATGCTCTTCCTAGTGAATCAACCAGTTCTATTGCGCCCTTTAAGTTCTCCCTAGCCGTAACTCTGCTTACTGCTTCCCTGAAATCCCTTTGCATTTCATCTATTCGGCTTGCCCATGTCGCAATTGGCTCTCCTTGTCCCTGTCTCGATTGAAATATCTTGCACGCGTAGTAGTCAATGGTACGCTTACTCGCATAATTTTCCTCTAGAACATGTTTTACTTCCTGCCATGTCCCCTTGCGTTCCCTTACTTGCAGCCTCGATCTGGCCTCTCCGGTTATTTTGGCTTTAACAAACTTCAGTAACGTTTCGTGTTCCTCCGGTTTCACAAGTTCAAATGCAGCGTCTACATTTTCAATAAACTCCCTAAGATCTCTCTTATTTCCTTCGAACACTTTTGGAACTATACACAAGGCTTCTTTCACTGATATCTTACCGCTACTGGAGGATGACGGAACTTCGTTAGTTTGGGCCATCTTACCAACTTAACTATGTTAGCACTTTACAATACAAGATACAAAATTCTTAATATAATTTTATATGTACCGCTTCTCTTGTGGTGCGCCGTCTGTTCCGCTGATCCGCGTTGTCCCGCGTTGTGCCGCGCTGCTCCGCGCTGTCTCTGTGCTCTCTATGCCCGCGCTGTTCCGCGATGCGTCGGCTGCCGCTCTGCTGGGCTGTGCCGACCCCGTCGCTCGCCTCGGCTGCCGCTGCTACGGCTGCTGCCGCTGCTCGGCCCGGACCCCCGGTCTCGAACGCTGGCTGCTTAGGCACCTCTGTGCCTCGTCGCTCCGCGTCGTGCTGCCGCTATCCTGCGTTGCCCTGCACCCGCGAGGACTACTTCTCTGGACTCTGTCGTAGTGGGGCTACTAATGCTGAAAGTTGCGAGTCGCCACAACTTCCTGCTAATTGCCACAGTCGCTGTAGCAAAATCTACTGGCTCCTATCTCCTTTTTGCCTATATGCCTTTGTGGTACCCCACACCTGGCACCAAAACTTTTATTTATGTCGCGTCCCAAGCGTGGGTTTTGCGAGCGATTGAGCGACACGGTTCGTAAACGGGAATTAGCCGGTTGACCTAATTGAGAGGGAGACTTTCGATCTGGTTAAGATGTTAAATTCCCTGGTGTGAAGGTACAAGGCTAGGATGTTGGTAGAAGTAAACTCGTATGGACGTTATAAAAGTTCTAATTTATTCATAAAGAATACAGACCACCCTAACTGCGTAGTGATTGTACCTACAGAATAGCCAAGCCCATTACAGAGACGGTGACTGACTTCCACCGTTCTGGTTGCCTGATAGAACTTTCCAGCACTTTGCTGCCCACACTAGCACCCTACGTCAGAGTCCCGCGGTCGCTGCCTAAACGCTCATCGGCGACTATCTCCAACTGTCTGCCTGCAGCCCGCCCTCAGCCCAAGTCGGCTGCTACTCACGCTGACTACCGTCGCTGCCTAAACCCGAGAGAGAGAGAGAGAGATCTCCGGAGCGGCGTGCCTCCGAGTTTTGTTAGCTCTTCCCCTTCGACCCCGCCAGCGCTTGGCATGACGTAGCGTCGAGTGCAACTTTTCCTTATTAGGGATTGTTTTAGTATTAACTTCAGTGCTTTTCTTCAGAAGCTGGGTGGAGGGGTAGAGGGGCCTCTCCCTATATGGTCACGCACTGCGTCCTGAGCCCTTCATTGGCTCCTCATGACGTAGTGCGGTCCCCACCTAGGGCCCTCTTTCTTTCTCTCTCCGCTCCCAGACTTCTCCCTCTAGCCAAGAGTGTTGATACTGCAAGTTATTGCTTATTAAGGGACCTGCCCAGAGCGCCCTGTTTATCTTAATAGCTGAGTCGGCTTCCTTGTTTATCACGCGCAGCTGCCTGGCCGCTTGGACCGCCGCCTCGGCTATCTGGCTGCGTCGTTATCTTTTGTGACCCTCTGACACGCCTGGCGTCCCCTGTTAACTCTATCTCCCCGTATGATTTCTGGTGTATCGTCTGAGAACAACTGCATTTAGACTTGGCTTTTCTGCGGTTACAACAGCATGCTGCCTATCATGACATTCTTCATTTCAATGACTGGTTGACAGCCTGTGCCATCTGGATTCTTCCCACCAACATTAACTTTTCTGAATAGTGCAGATAGGAACTCTTCCTACAAAGTATTCTATGTTCGTATATCCCTCCTGGCCTCAACCTTTGTTAGTCATTGTCCTTACCCACCTATCCTCTTTCCTATTCCTGTTCCAGCACTATACAGCCCTCTTTTCCACCAACATACCCATGGTCTTTGTCCTTCTCTCTTTTTCCATTGTACCCCCTCCCGTCACCTCACCACCTGCCCCTGGCTAATCTCCCAACTGCACTTAGCTGCCCTAACCTCTTCCAACCTTATCTTTGTACGCTCCCAAAAGCAGCTGTTACCATCCCCTATTCCCCCAGCTACCCATACCCCTCCCCACCCCAGCGTCCCCCATACACCCACAATCCAGTTACTTCTCCCATCATGCTCTGGTGCTCCCAGTCGAGCCTTGACAACCAGAAACTATGCTCATGTGTGCATGAGTTACATCTGTGTGTGTGTGTGTGTGTGTGTGTGTGTGTGTGTGTGTGTTTTGCATATTCTGATGGAGGACTGTTTGGCAGAACGCTTTGTTTGACCATCTTTTTGCTGTGCCTATCTGTGAGTCAGCATCTCCACTATATGGTGAGTGGAGACTATCCTTTTCATAAAATTGCTGTTATTTCAAATAACAAGTTATATAGCCAAATTAAGTGCAGACCCAGACCTGCATAACTGATTTTGCCATTGCAGTGAACAATATTTTCAGTGCTTCCCATTTGTGATGTGGCATTAATAGAAATGTTGTAGTTGCGTGTTCTTGTGAATGTTATATTAAAACCTTTCACTTCTTCATCCTTTAATGCTGCAAGGTGTAGCAAAACTGACTTAGGAGTTTTGAGGGATTGCTGCTCGAACGGTGGTGGTGAGGTGCGGGTGGGGGCAATGAGGTGGAGGGGAGTTGAGGGGGATTTAGTTGCACATGGTTTGTCTTTGTCCCATCAGTGTCTTGCTTTCAAGTACCCGACATAGTTAGACCAGAGGGTACCGGGCCTTTCCATGCATACGTTTTTTGAAAACAACCAATCTGTTTGGCAACAGTTCAACATTCCACGCAACAATGCTGTTTCTAATGCGAACGTATTTTGGTCCGGGGTTTGACAATTGTAGGAAACTGGTAGCACACTAAGAAGAGATAAACATGGCTGTCGCAGCATCATCAGTACACCAGAAAATGTCAAACATGTGAGAACAGCAGCTGAGCAATCACCAGTACATTTTGCATGAAGGCATGCTGTTGCACTGGCAATTTCAGACCACAGTTTGAGGAGGATTTTTATTTTTGAGTTTCCTTCCCTTCAGAATAATGATGGTTCCTTGCTTGAGCTGAGCAGACTATGCCAACCTCTAAAATCTGTGTAAGCAAATGCTTGCACAAAATCCCTCCAGAGTTGGCTTTCTCCAGTAGTGATGAGACACATTTTGGCTTCAGTGGGAATGTAAGTAACGAACATTTTTTGCTGCAGGGCTGAAGATAACCCCTGAATTATTCTTGAGAGACCGCTACATTCCCCTAACCTATGATGTGGTGTACAATATCACAGTTTGGCACAATAAGCCCGTACTATTTTGAGGAGGAAGGAATTATCATGAATGTGAATTTCGGACATTATGTTTCAATGTTGCAAAATTCTCTGCAGCGTATATTGGAAGATATTGTTGAAAAAGATGGGTTAGGGGGCTTGTGGTTCCAACAAGGTGGGGCTGCAGCTCATATAGATCAAAATTAAATTAATGTTTGGAGAGAATTGTTACTAGTATTTCTGGTTTCTTTGAGGGATGATGTGGGGTGGCTTGCAAGGTCGCGGGATTTGAGCATTTGTGACTTATTTCTTTGATTATATCTGAATTGAAAGTTGTTTAAACATTACATTCACATCCTACCAGAGCTAAGAAAGTGGATTATTGATGAAGTGGATGCCATACCTCGGCACTGTGTGTAAACGAGCTGTTCAGAACTTCAGAGACCATCTCCAGAAGTGTGTTGCTGATAATTGATGCCATCTTGAGCCCATTATTTTCAACATTGAATGAATATAAAATAATATGAACCAATTATTATGAAAATAAAAGGTTTTTTATTTTGTGCTCCATTATTTTTTTAACTCCAAACTACTTAATTAAATATTTATCATCCTGTTTTGCAGCTCCTTGTATTGGCCATGTTTGCAGTTAAAATTGCTGGATGCTTGATTGAATTTTGTAAACTTTAGTTCTCTCATCTGATTGATATCCAAAACAAAGAGTAACTGTTCTGAAATGTTGATCCATTAGAGTTACTACGAAACACACTTGCCAGACACAATTACTCTTTCTGCATGTCCATCTTGCTCTGTGGCTCCAACATATCTGACTGATCCACAATGACATAATATCTAAAGTTGCTAAATTATCATTCACAACCCATATTCCCTGTTCCTTTTTGTAAAGTTGGCAGGTCCTCACAGTCAAATAAAGAAGAGAGAGCAATAGCTTTTGAAATTGCATTGAATATACTCTCTTAAGATATAATCGGATGCCCCCTTTAATCGATCTGCTAAAATGACTAGTGCAGTTTAGCATCTTGAACACACCTTTTACCATCTTCAGTACAGTGTGTACACATCCTAAAAACGTCACGCTTGACTTTCTGAGCATGCAAATAACATTCTCCATTGCTTTGGACTGGGGGAAGAGACTGGATGTAGGATGCCAAAACACTGACACTAGGAGTTCACACAACACTGATCAGGGGTGAACAATAATCACAGTGCTGCATCAAACCAATGGTAGGTAAACAAATGCCTCTGCCCAAAAGCAAATTTGGTCCATGCTTGCTCCAGATTTTTTTGAGAAAAATGCAAAAATTCCCAAAGTTTCCAGAACAAAATAATTCCCTGTGTGTTCTCAGTTTCCCAGGGCGCAGGACACGCTGATTATGATAAGTAGTCTTATTCCTGGTTAAGGATGTTCTTAAATTGATCTACTTCATAGTGCTATTCGGTCATGAATTGTTGGAGAATTGGGGGCAGGTATGGTTACAGCATGAGAGATGTTTGCAGATTTGGTTTGGTGGGTAGTGCCTGTCAGGGAAGGCAGTAATAAAACCTTCAACATATTGGGCTGAGGATTGTTCATCACTGCAGATGTGCTATCCATGAATGATCGGACTCTGTAACAGAGACTTGAAGTTATGGCAGCTATAAAAATGGAGGAACTATATACGTAAGTGTGTGTAGCCCAGTGCCATTTGATATGATTTGATTTTGACAGGGAAGCTAAAACAGCTTAGGTCTAACCCTTCACTGCTCACTCCGAAACAGAGTTTATTGTGCGGTATCGCTCCCTGTATGCCTAATAAAGCCAACCAATGCCCTTAAATAGTGCAAAGAGTCCCTCTACCAGTTTTTGTTAGACACAATTTCTTCAGGTCTAATTGTCCAGAAGATTCTGTATCTTTTACTCTCCAATGTCATGCATTTGAAGATTAGGTGTGATGCAGTTTCTTCACCCTCATCACAGATCCTACATTTAGGATCCCCTTCCATTATACGCATTGTGTGTAGGTGTTTTTTGAAATTTCCGTGGCTGATCATCAGTCCAGTCATGAGTTTGATCTCTTTCCTGTTCGATCCCAGGATTACAGAGCTTCTTTTAAAGCATGGCTTGGACATCATTACCTTACCATGTTTTTGTTTATGGACCTTGGTCCAATATTCTACATGCTGTTTCCTAAGTGAGTTCCATAGTTCTAGTTTGATCATAGCCTTGGTGATTGTCGGGACAGGTTCTGGTCCAATAAATGGAGTCGTGGCCTCCATCCTGGCCAATCTGTCGGCTTGTTCATTGTCACAGATCCCTGAGTGGCCAGGGACCCACACTAGGTTACCCTTTTGCTTCCCCCTAGTTGCACCAGAGCCCTGTGGCATTCTACAATAATCTTAGATCTCGTTGCAGGAGCTGCCAGTGATTTCAGGGCTGCCTGGCTGTTTGAATAGATGTAGATGCTTTTGGTTGAACTGTTTTTTCCCACTGCTCCCTGCTTCCAAGTATTATATAGTAAGGGTTGTTGAAGCAGTTTGCAGTTGTTATATAGTCGGCTGGTATTTCCCCAGCCATACCTATATTTACCTCACTATTTTAGTGATATCCCAATGACATCCAGTTTTTACCAGTTTTAACTCTGTATGCCCCAGCTGCTGTCTCCATCCTGATCCACAGTTGTAGTGGAGGCATAGCAGTGGCTGGTGTGCTGCTAATTCCACCTGTTATGGCTAAGCAGGCTAGTCTCTGCACCTTAGCAAGCTCCTTAGCTACAACCTACTGTTCTACCTTCTTCCACCACGCCACTGCCCCTAGGAAACCCTAGGTCTAACCAGTGTGGTGTGTATCCAGTGCATACCTCAGGGGCTTAGGCCCCAGTTTTTACCACAAGCCTTTCTGGTACTCACTAGAGTACTTTTTGCCTTATAGCAGATGCTCTTAATGTGAGAGGTTCATGTTAGTTTCTCATCTAAGGCTACCCCTAGATATTTCACTTTCCCCTTCAGAGGTAGAGTTTCATCAAAGAGCTTTAGATTCCAACTTGAGTGTTGGATATGCCTCTTTTCGTGAATGGCACCATAACAGTCTTCTTAGGATTAACTCTTAAATCTTGTTTAATGCACCAGTCTTGCTCAATGTCCAATCCTCCTTGTGCCATATTTCTAACTGTGTCAATAAATTTGCCAGGTATTACTATGGCAAGGTCATCTGCTTATCCTTGGGCAGAAGCATCGTCTGAAATTTAGTTCCTCAAGGAGTTTGTTCACTACTAGATTCCACAATAAAGGAGACAGAACTCCTCCCTGTGGGCAACCTCTAGTGCCATCTTTTCATTCATCATGGTAGCCGCTACCTTCCTTCCACTAAGAATTGCCCTGGTCCACCTACATATAGTGGTCCCTAGGTCATGCACCTTACCATGGAATTGGAGGTTTGTTACTGAAGGCCCCCTTGATATCCAGGAAGATGCAGAGGGCTATTTCTTGGAAGTTAAGTACTTTCTCCACTCTCCCAACGAGTTGATGGAGAGCTGTCTCACATGGTTTACCTGGTTGATGCGCGTGTTGGTTTGAATGTATAGGTGGTCCTAATTAGCCTCCTCTCTCGAATGTATACATTAACCAGTTTCTCCAGTGCTTTGAGAATGGAGGAGGACAGACTGATTGATATCATATCCTTGACCTTGGTATGATCAATTCTCCCTGGCTTTGGAATGAAGACAACCTCACTGCCCTCCAAGCATTGGGAATGATTCCTACTGCTAGGCTAACCGTGAATAACCTGCTTAGAACTCTTATGAGATACTCTCCTGCCTGTTGCAGGAGAGCTGGAAGGATTCCACCTGGACCAGGCGACTTGAATGGTTGGAATGCTCCCACTGCCCATTGGATTTTATTGAAGTCCACACACTCCTTGGCCAATTCCCAGTCCTCTCTTAGAGTACCTGAGAACCATTGTCCCTCTGGAATCACATTCTGGTCTGTGTTGTCTGGCAGAGCATATTGAGGAAAGTCTCTTCTGCCGTCTTTGCATATTCTCCATCCTCCATCATCACTGTACCTCCTGGATTGGTTGGTACTCTAGAGAGGATTCTGTGAAGTCTGGCTTGAGCAGCCATGCTCTCCACTTCCTCACAGAACACCTTATAGGATGCCTCCTTTGCTTGTCTGATTGCGAGGTTGTAGTTGACAAGGGCCTCACAATATTTTGTCCTTTATGTTTCACACAGTTAAACAGTCTACATACCTGTTTTCTTTGCGTTTCCAAGTTGTTATTCCACCAAGGCACACTCCTGTTTGTGCACTTATTGGTGGTTGTGCAGTTACCCAGTTACCTGATGTGAGGTCACTATGGCAGAGGTAACAGCCTCTGCTACTTCCTCAAACTTTACTGTATTCCTTATCGAGGTTTTAATTTCCGATAATCCTTAGTCAAGGTCCCTCCTACATGTCACCCAGTCTGTTTTCCTGGGATTCCTATAGGTCATGGGTTGTCTGATTCCCATTTCAACCTTGAATTTAATGTTCATGTGGTCTGATGAGGATGGCTCTAAAGCCAAAAGCCATTGTTGGACATAGCTGCCCTCCATCATGGAACCAAAGGTTATGTCAATTATATCTCCCCTTCTGCTATTCCTGAATGTAGGTTCATTGCCCCTATTCAGGACCTCCAAGTTGTTAGCTAAAAGAAATTCAAGAAGGTACTCAACTCTACTGTTAGTATCCTAGCTGCCACACACTAGGTTGTGGGCATTCGCATTACATCCCACCAACAGTTGGTGACCTTGCCAATGGCAAGCTTCTACCAGTCTCCTCACCTCCAAAGGAGGAGGAGAGCTATCTTTGTAAGGAAGGTATGCTGAGGCCAAAACAATTTCCCTCGTGATACCTTCCTTGCATTGCTGCATTCTAATGGTCACTAGGACCCTGGAGCAGAAATCCATTTCTTACATAGATGCATAGTCTGGAGTTTCTTAGATTTCTAGCCTAAATCAGCTTACCTCCAGTGCCACCGAGGCCCGATACACCCCCTTTAAATAAGAAAGGTTCTTGTATCAGGGCCAAGTTCACTTCCTGCCTCCCGAGGCAGCAGCTCAGAGCAGCAGAGGCCTCTTTACTGTGCTGCAGATTAATCTGCAGCACCTCCAGTCTCTGTCTTGCTGCAATCATTGGCTTTGTGGTCTTTGATAACCCTGACGGTGACCTGCAAAAACCCTAAAGTCAATTTCACGTCTTGCTCTCGCATCACCTTCAGGAACTTCTCTCCAACCTCAACCACCAGGCTTTGTCCCTCTGGTTGATCACTCTCCAGTCTTCTGTTGAGACTTGGGTTCTGGACCCCTATTTTCTCGAATAGAGTGTTAGGAGAGACATCCCTAAGGATCTTTGGTACCCATGTTGATACCTTTGAGGCCTTAAGGAGCTCTGCTGCCATCTTGACCAGCAGCTATGCATCTTCCCACGGGGATATCATGGGCACCTTGTCCTTAAACCATTCCACCATGTGCACTCCCTCCTCACAGACAAAAATGAGGGCACCACAATCTAGATAAACCCTCCCTGAAGTTGGGTCCTGGACTAGCGTCCCCCGTCCCCCTGTCCCCCCCAATCTTTTCAGAGAGGACCATCTGTACAAGTTCCTCCTGGTTCCTCCTCCTCCTACTGCAAGGTGATGGCTACCAGTGGATATTCCTGGATAAATGCCATCTTAAAAACCGAGACTGCAGTACTAACGGTCTGTTTCCCTATTTCTTGCCTTGTTTGTTTTCTGAGCTCACTTATCCAGGGAGGAGGGAGTCTTAGATTCCTCCCTTTTCCTCTTGCTACCTGTCTTCAACATTGTGGAGGGTTTGCGAATCCCCTTCAACCTGAGACAGTTTTTTCTTAGGTTCAAGCCGCTTTAATTCCCTGCACTTGTCTTTAGGAAGCCATTCTTTCCCTTCCCTTTTTCTCTGTTCCCTGAGTAGTTTTCTTCCTCTGGGCCCCAGACGAGGCTTTAATCTTGATCTGATCCAACTTCTCAATTACATTTCCCACTTCTGGCTCAGGTCTAGACCCTGATTCAGTAGTGGGAATGCCTTACATCGGTCTTGACCCTGATGTTTGGGTGTCTGAGGTCTCAGTTTGTTTTAATTTATTTTCTTTAGTCATGTTCATATTGGTCCCATGAGATTTGGGGATCTACACGGTCCACACCACAAATACCCTGCGCGATGTAAGGCCACTCACTAAGTGAGGTCACCCAGTATCCCTGAGGCTCCATTTGCGACACATCTTCCCATGTGCCACATACCCCTCGGCATGGATCGCATCACACCTTGGGTTGGGAAAGGAAATTGGGCAAGGACTAGAAGTGGATAGGGAAGATGGGAAGTTGTCGGACACTCTTAGTCTGATCCATTGGCTGAAGCCTTTCCGGCAGTAGGTCTTCTGCCTTCGGCATGGCCTTCAGCTTCACCCAGATACAAGCCTCTCCACCTGCAAGGACAGTACTTCGTCAAGGTGGTGTCCCCCGGAGAGGCCCAGTGGCTTAACGGTATGGTAAGTTGTTATCTTTACCCCTTCCATTGTTTGTATTCCCCTCAGAACTTTACAGAATCATATTGCACAGTGTATCTGTTAACTGGATAATGAGATAGGAAGGGGGGGGGGGGGGGGGCAAATACAGAAAGTGTTGTCTGTCACGTGTGACTATATTTCAATGGCTGCACGTATCCACTCTTCTGGACACAAATAGTCTGATGAATGCTAAATTTACTGGTGTATTGTGATACAAAATCTCATGCAAAAATTGATTTCTGTGGCTCAGTGAGCATTTTTTTTCCCCCAGGTTTGCTGCGGCTCCTGATGCTACAACATTACGATTAACAGCGTCCCAAGAAATTCTTGCATTAATGAAGAAGAAACCACAGATAGTTCTGTAAGTTGAATTTAATCATTTCCATCATGATTGTAACATAATAATTAGTGTTTACATGTGAAGCCATACTGCCAGTAGATTTAATTCTGAAGTATTGAAATAATTTTTGCGTCTTTGTTCTGATGCCCAAATCAGCATTTGTAAATTGTCTTTGTGTATTAATGCACTTCAGTTATAGACTTTTCCTCTAAGATGCAGTGATAAGTAGTTATTTTTATCAACTTTCTATGCCTGTTAATTGTAATCTGCCAAATCAGTGCATAACAAAAAGAAAATAGAGCAAACATTTTCAAATTAAAATTTCTTAAGAAAACTACTGACAAAATAAATATAATTTAAAAAAGCAGTTACAGTATCGTGAATGACATTTAGGTACTGTTAACAGTAATCATCAGACTTGGAAGTCTGTTAAGCCTTGCACCAGGTGACTGGTCTACCTGTCAAGAGGCCCTCGCCACATGCACATTTCATTTCACTAAAGTGATACTGTTATTATGGTCTTCAGTCCAAAAACTTCTGCTTACCGTACTCATCTCTTGGACCCCAGCTATGATTTTTACCCCCTCCCCCACGACTTCCATCCAATGTTAAATTACAACAGCAGCATCTCAGAATGAGTCTTATCAACCTATCCCTTCTTTTTGTCAAGTTGTTCCACAAATTTCTTGTCTCATCACCTCATTAGTTATGCGATCTACTTACTAATTTTTCTGAAACACCCCAATTAAAAAGCTTCTATTCACTGTTTGTCTAAACTGTTTATCATCCTTGTCTAACTTCCATACGTCTGGCTACACTCCAGACAAATGCCTTCAAGCCCACATTTTATATCTTCTCTACTTTAGCTCTCGTCAGATATTTTGCTGCCCAAATAACAGGACTTTTCCACTATGTTTAGTGTCATGTTTCCTAATCTAATTCAACCAGAATCACCTGATTTAATTCAGCTACATCCTACACACATCAAAAAAAGTTTTGCATCACTCTGGTTCCCAGAACTCCTGAAGATAGATGTTGACTGTGGATACTGTATCTCAGACACAGTCCCTTTGACTGCTCAGGGATATCACTAAACCCACTCAAATATGTAAACAGCCATGCATGAGCAGCACTTATTAGATGGAGGGGGTCCGACAGCCAATCAGTGCCAGTCATTCCACCAGGAAGGATGTACACGGCTCGTGTTGTCTGTAGTTCAATCATGCCTAGACAGTCAATACCGCGGTTCGCTCGCATCCCTGTTGTTACTTTGTGCCAGGAAGGGCTCTCAGCAAGGGAAGTGTCCAGGCATCTCAGAGTGAACCAAAGTGATGGTGTTTGGACATTGAGGAGATACAGAGAGACAGGAACTGTCAATGAAATGCCTCACTCAGGCCACCCAAGATCTACTACTGCAGTGGATGACAGCTACCTACAGATTATGGCTCGGAGGAACCCTGACAGCAATGCCACCATGTTGAATAGTGCTTTTTGTGCAGCCACAAGACGTTGTGTTAAGACTCAAACTGCATGCAATAGGCTGCATGATGTGCAACTTCACTCCTGATATCCAAGGCGAGGTCCATCTTTGCAACCACGACACCAAGCAGCATGTTACAGATGGGCCCAACAACATGCTGAATGGACCGCTCATGATTGGCATCACATTCTCTTCACCGATGAGTGTCGCATTTGCCTTCAACCTGACAACCATCGGAGACATGTTTGGAGGCAGCCTGGTCAGGCTGCATGCCTTAGACAGCAAAGTTGAGGTTCCCTGCTGTTTTGGGGTGGCATTATGTGGAGCTGACATATGCCGCTGGTGATTATGGAACGCGCCGTAACAGATGTACGATACACAAATGCCATCCTCGGACAAGTAGTGCAACCATATCAACAGTATATTGGCGAGGCATTCATCTTCATGGACGACAATTCGTGCACCCATCCTGCACATCTTGTGAATTACTTCCTTCAGGATAATGACTTCTGTGAAGTTTGGAAGGTAGAAGACGAGGTACTGGTGGAAGTAAAGCTGTCAGGATTTGGCGGGAGTCGTGCTTTGGTAGCTCAGATGGTAGAGCACTTGCCCACAAAAGTTGAAGGTCCCGAGTTTGAGTCTCAGTCAGGCACACAGTTTTAATCTGCCAGGAAGTTTCATAGCAGCGCACACTCTGCTGCAGAGTGAAAATCTCATTCTGGAAAAATTCCCCAGGCTGTGGCTACGCCATGTCTCCATAATATCTTTTCTTCCAGGAGTGCTAGTTTTGCAAGGTTCGTGAGAGAGCTTCTGTGAAGTTTGGAAGGTAGGAGACGAGGTACTGGTGGAAGTAAAGCTGTGAGGACAGGGCGTGAGTCGTGCTTGGGTAGCTCAGATGGTAGAACACTTGCCCATGAAAGGCAAATGTTCCAAGTTCGAGTGTCGGTCTGGCACACAGTTTTAATCTGCCAGGAAGTTTCATATCAGCGCACACTCTGCTGTAGAGTGAAAATCTCATTCTGAAATCTACTACTACTACTAATTCCATCTCTGGATTATTCTTTGGCTTCCTTTTCTTCTTGTTTAATGTACAGATCAAATACTATCAATGGTAAGCTACAACCTTGTCTTCCTCCTTTCACAACCACTGTTTTCCTTTCATGCCCTTGACTCTGTAAATAGTTTGTCAGTATTTTTCAACCATGAGTTATTAAACTGATAATTTGGTAATATTCACACCTATACAAAAATAATGTGACTTACCAAACAAAAGCGCTGGCAGGTCGATAGACACACAAACATACACACAAAACTCAAGCTTTCGCAACCAACGGTTGCTTCTTCAGGAAAGAGGGAAGGAGAGGGAAAGACGAAAGGATGTGGGTTTTAAGGGAGAGGGTAAGGAGTCATTCCAATCCCGGGAGCGGAAAGACTTACCTTAGGGGGAAAAAAGGATAGGTATATACTCATGCACACACACACACACACACACACACACACACACACATACACACATCCATCCATACATATACAGACACAAGCAGACATTTGTAAAGGCAAAGAGTTTGGGCAGAGATGTCAGTCGAGGTGGAAGTACAGAGGCAAAGATGTTGTTGAAAGACAGGTGAGGTAGGAGCGGCGGCAACTTGAAATTAGTGGAGGTTGAGGCCTGACGGGTATCGAGGAAAGAGGATATACTGAAGGGCAAGTTCCCATCTCCGGAGTTCTGACAGGCTGATGTTAGTGGGAAGTATCCAGATAACCCGGACGGTGTAACACTGTGCCAAGATGTGCTGGCCGTGCACCAAGGCATGTTTAGCCACAGGGTGATCCTCATTACCAACAAACACTGTCTGCCTGTGTCCATTCATGTGAATTGACAGTTTGTTTCTGGTCATTCCCACATAGAAAGCTTCACAGTGTAGGCAGGTCAGTTGGTAAATCCCGTGGGTGCTTTCACACGTGGCTCTGCCTTTGATCGTGTACACCTTCCGGGTTACAGGACTGGAGTAGGTGGTGGGGGGAGGGTGCATGGGACAGGTTTTACACCGGGGGCGGTTACAAGGGTAGGAGCCAGAGGGTAGGGAAGGTGGTTTGGGCATTTCATAGGGATGAACTAAGAGGTTACGAAGGTTAGGTGGATGGCGGAAAGACACTCTTGGTGGAGTGGGGAAGATTTCATGAAAGATGGATCTCATTTCAGGGCAGGATTTGAGGAAGTTGCATCCCTGCTGGAGAGCCACATTCAGAGTCTGATCCAGTCCCGGGAAGTATCCTGTCACAAGTAGGGCACTTTTGTGGTTCTTCTGTGGGAGGTTATGGGTTTGAGGGGATGAGGAAGTGGCTCTGGTTATTTGCTTCTCTACCAAGTCGGGAGGGTAGCTGCGGGATGCGAAAGCTGTTTTCAGGTTGTTGGTGTAATGGTTCAGGGATTCCGGACTGGAGCAGATTCGTTTGCCACGAAGACCTGGGCTGTAGGGAAGGGACCGTTTGATATGGAATGGGTGGCAGCTGTCATAATGGTGGTACTGTTGCTTGTTGGTGTGTTTGATGTGGACGGACGTGTGAAGCTGTCCATTGGACAGATGGAGGTCAACGTCAAGGAAAGTGGCATGGGATTTGGAGTAGGACCAGGTGAATCTGATGGAACCAGAGGAGTTAAGGGTGGAGAGGAAATTCTGGAGTTCATCTTCACTGTGAGGCCAGATCATGAAGATGTCATCAATAAACCTGTACCAAACTTTGGGTTGGCAGGCCTGGGTAACCAAGAAGGCTTCCTCTAAGCGGCCCATGAATAGGTTGGCGTACAAGGGGGCCATCCTGGTACCCATGGCTGTACGCTTTAATTGTTGGTATGTCTGGCTTTCAAAAGTGAAGTTGTGGGTCAGGATGAAGCTGGCTAAGGTAATGAGGAAAGAGGTTTTAGGTAGGGTGGCAGGTGATTGGCATGGAAGGAAGGGTAACAGATTGGGTAAGGATTCCAGGCATTCGAGAAAGTGGTTGGTGTCTTTGATAAAGAATGGGAGACTGCATGTAATGGATTGAAGGTGTTGATCTATGAAGGCAGAGATATGTTCTGTGGGGGCTTGGTAACCAGCTACAATGGGGCGGCTGGGATGATTGGGTTTGTGAATTTTAGGAAGAAGATAGAAGGTAGGGGTGCGGGGTGTCGGTGGGGTGAGGAGTTTGATGGAGTCAGGTGAAAGGTTTTGTAGGAGGCCTAAGGTTCTGAGGATTCCTTGAAGCTCCACCTGGACATCAAGAATGGAATTAGCTTGGCAAACTTTGTATGTGGTGTTGTCTGAAAGCTGATGCAGTCCCTCAGCCACATACTCCTGACGAGCAAGTACCACGGTCATGGAACCCTTGTCCGCCGGAAAAATGACGATGGATCGGTCAGCCTTCAGATCAAAGATAGCTTGGGCTTCAGCAGTGGTGATGTTGGGAGTAGGATTAAGGTTTCTTAAGAAGGACTGAGAGGCAAGGCTGGAAGTCAGAAATTCCTCCGCTGTGACGGAGGACGGAACTGTTCCAGGCAGGGTTCAATTTGGATAGTGTCTTGGGGAGTTGGATCCTTAGGGGTAGGATTAGGATCATTTTTCTTCATGGCAAAATGATATTTCCAGCAGAGAGTATGAGTGTAGGACAGTAAATCTTTGACGAGGGTTGTTTGGTTGAATCTGGGAGTGGGGCTGAAGGTTAGGCCTTCGGAAAGGACAGAGGTTTCGGATTGGTGAGAGAGGTTTGTGTGTGTGTATGTGCGATGGATGTGTGTGTGTGTGTGTGTGTGTGTGTGTGTGTGTGTGTGTGTGTGTGTGTGTGTGTGTGTGTGTGTGTACGAGTGTATACCTGTCCTTTTTTCCACTTGACGTAAGTCTTTCCGCTCCCGGGATTGGAATGACTCCTTACCCTCTCCCTTAAAACCCACATCCTTTCGTCTTTCCCTCCCCTTCCCTCTCTCCTGACTAAGCAACCATTGGTTGTGAAAGCTTGAATTTTGTGTGTATGTTTGTGTGTCTATCGATCTGCCAGCGCTTTCGTTTGGTAGGTCACATCATCTATGACTTACCAAGTGGGAAAGTGCTGGTAGATAGGCACAATAAAAAAGCACACACACAAAATTTCGAGCTTTCGCAACCCACGGTTGCTTCATCAGGAAAGAGGAAAGGAGAGGGAAAGATGAAAGGATGTTGGTTTTAAGGGAGAGGGTAAGGAGTCATTCCAATCCCGTGAGCGAAAAGACTTACCTTAGGGGGAAAAAAGGATAGGTATACACTCACACACAAACACACACACACATATCCATCCACACATATACAGACACAAGCAGACATATTTAAAGGCAAAGAGTTTGGGCAGAGATGTCAGTCGAGGCGGAAGTGCAGAGGCAAAGATGATGTTGCATGACAAGTGAGGTATGAGTGGCGGCAACTTGAAATTAGCGGAGATTGAGGCCTGGTGGATAATGGGAAGAGAGGATATATTGAAGGGCAAGTTCCCGTCTCCGGAGTTCGGATAGGTTGGTGTTGGTGGGAAGTATCCAGATAACTCGGACGGTGTAACACTGTGCCTTGATGTGCTGGCCGTGCACCAAGGCATGTTTAGCCACAGGGTGATCCTCATTACCAACAAACACTGTTTGCCTGTGTCCATTCATGCGAATGGACAGTTTGTTGCTGGTCATTCCCACATAGAAAGTGTCACAGTGTAGACAGGTCAGATGGTAAATCACGTGGGTGCTTTCACACATGGCTCTGCCTTTGATCGTGTACACCTTCCGGGTTACAGGACTGGAGTAGGTGGTGGTGGGAAGGTGCATATAATGTGACTTACCAAACAAAAGTGCTGACAGGTCGATAGACACACAAACATACACACAAAATTCAAGCTTTTGCAACCAACGGTTGCTTCTTCAGGAAAGTGGCCCTCTTTCCTGAAGAAGCAACCTATGGTTGCGAAAGCTTGAATTTTGTATATGTTTGTGTGTTTGTTTGTATGTCTATAGACCTGCCAGCACTTTTGTTTGGTAAGTCACATTATGTTTGTTTTTAGATATACTTTTCCTACGTGGAATGTTTCTATAAAATAGAAAGAAACGTCCACATGGGAAAAATATATTAAAAACAAAGATTCCAAGACTTACCAAGCGGGAAAGCTCCGGCAGACAGGCACAATGAACAAAACACACAAACACACACACAGAATTACTAGCTTTCGCAAGCGATGGTTGCTTCTTCAGGAAGGAGAGGGAAAGACGAAAGGATGTGGGTTTTAAGGGAGAGGGTAAGGAGTCATTCCAATCCCGGGAGCGGATATATTACGTTCTTCCTGAAGTGTGAATGTATTTCACTTTTGTCGTACATTTTGAAAACCAGGTGGAATATTTTTGTAATGACTATCAGTAGTTCAGATGAAATGTCGCCTACTCGAGGGGCCTTGTTTCGGCTTAGGTCTTTCAATGCTCTGTCAAATTCTCCTCCCAGTATTCATATCTTCCATCTCATTTTCATATACATCATCTTCCCTTTCTATAATATTGTCTTAAAATTCATCTACCCTGTATAGAACCTCTTTATACTCCTTCCTCTCCGCTTTCCCTTCTTTGCTTAGTACTGGTTTTCCATATGAGCTCTTGATATTCGTACAGCTGCCTCTCTTTTCTCCAAAGGCCTCTTTAATTATCCAGTAGGCAGTATCTGTTTTTCTCCTAGTGAAACATGCTTCACAATCCTTAAATTTGCCTTCTAGCCGTTCCTCCTTAGTCATTTTGCTCTTATACATCTACATTCACACATACATACTATACATTCACTGCAAGCCACGTATGATGTGTGGTGTCAGGTACCACTACTAGTCACTTCCTTTCCTGTTCCATTTGCAAGTAGAATGAGGAAAAAACAAGTCTGTATGCCTCTGTAAGAGCTCTAATTTCTCTAATCTTATCTTCATGGCCCCTTTCACAAAATGTCTGTTGGCGTCTTTGAAATCATTCTGCAGTCAACTTCAGATGCCGGTTTGCTCAAAAAGAGTTCCTCAGAAAGACCCTTGTCTTCCTTCCAGGGAGCCCCATTTAGGTTCCCAAGCCATCTCTGTAATACTTGCATATTGTTTGAACCATCAGTAACAAATCTAGTAGACTACCACTAACTTCCACTCAGTCTCATTTTTTAGACATTTGTATTCCCTTTCACCTGCTTCATTTGCTGCATTTTTATAGTTTCTCATTTCAGCATTTAAATTCAGTATCTCCTATCATATCCTAGGATTTCTACTTGGCCTTTTCTTTTTACCTGTTTGATCCTCTGCAGCCTTCACTATTTCATCTTTCAAGGCTACCCATTCATCTTCCACTTCCTTTCCCCTGTTCTAGTCAATTGTGGCGTAATGCAACAACTGAAACTCTGAACAACTCTGGTTCTTGCAGCTTATCCAGGTCGCATCTCCGTAATTTTGTACCTTTTTGCAGTTTCTTCAGTTTTAATCTACAGTTCATAACTAATAAATTGTGGTCAGAGTCCACATTGGCCCCTGAAAATAAAAATGTGTTCTATTTAAAAACTGGTTCTGAAATCTCTGTATTACCATTATGTAATCAATTGGGAACCTTCCATTCTCTCCAGGTCTCTTCCACATGTTTTTCCATGTTTCTTAAACCATTTGTTAGTGTTGATTAAATTATGCTCTGTGCAAAATTCTAGCAAACAGCTTCCTCTTTAATTTCTTTCCCCCAGTCCATATTCACTTACTGCTTCCTTATCTCTTCTTTTTCCTACTGTGGATATCCAGTCCCTCATCACAAATAAATTTTTCTCACTCTTAAGTATCTGAATAATTTCTTTTATCTCATAATACATTTTTTCAAGATCTGCTAGTTGGCATATAAACTTGTACTAGTGTGGTTTGGTATGTATCTTGGCTATTATAATGTGTTCACTGTGCTGTCCATGGTAGCTTACCCACATTTCTAATTTCTTATTCATTATTAAACCTGATCCTTCATTGCCACTCTTAAATTTTGTATTTACAACCTTTTATTGACCTTACCAGAAGTCCTGTTCCTTCTGTCACTGAACTTCACTAATTCCCACTATATCAAACTTCAACGTATCCATTCCTCTTCTTAAATTTTCTAACCTACCTGCTCAATTATAGGATGTGCATTCACATTCCTAGCCATAGAGTGCCAGTTTTGTTTTTCTGATGGAACTGTCTTCCTGAGTAGTCTTCACCTGGAGATCTGAAAGGCGACTATTTTACCTCTGAAATATTTCACCCAGAGGATGCCATCATCATTTAACAACACAGTAGAGTTGCATGCCCTTAGAAGAAATAATGCCTGTAGTTTTTCCCTTGCTTCCAACCATTTGCAGTATCAGCACAAGCAATATCATGTTGATTAATACTGCAACCCCAGATCAGTCAATCATCCAGATGGTTGCCTCTGCTGCTACTGAAAAGGAAAATTCCGCCTCTTCAGGAATTACACACTTGTCTGGCCTCTCAACAGGTACTCCTCCATTACGGTTGCACCTACATGTCCTTGGTTTGGGGTGTGGGGCTTTGGTGTGGGTAATACTATGGAATATGTACATGTGTTGGGGGAGGCGAGTGGATACTAGCAGCATTTAACTACTAACATTACAAAATGAAGTGTTGCTCATTCATCATCACCTGTCTAACCAAGGTAGGACAGTGGTAAGACACTGTTTATTTGAGAGGGTAGCTGTTCAAATACCTGTCTGTCGATTCACATTTAGGTTTTCAAGGATTTCCGTAAATGACTTGGGGTCGTTGCTGAGATGGTTTGGTTAAAAGGATGCAGAAAACTTCCTTCCCTATCAATCCACAATCCTACATTGTGCCTCATCTCTAATGACCTAATTACCGACTGTCTCTTAGGTATTGTGTAACACAAATTTCAGGAGAGCTCGTATTAGTTAAATAAGTGAAAAAAAATTTTCTAGAACTGATAGATTGATTTTTAGATCAGCTGTTGGATTTGATGTTCTGTTTATTTACTCAGTAACTTACTCTCTTACATCATTCCTCCCCCTCCCCTTTCTTCTTGCCTTCTTTCTTCTACGTGAAAGTCCTACTAATCTTGGCTTCACATTAGTTTCTTTTCTAGGTATGGTTGCTTTATCTAAAACTGCTCCAAAAGGAAAATTACATTACCTGTTGCACCATTTTTTGTTCTGTTCTCACGTACTATTTACTTTTTGATCTGTGATATTAGAATAGAATTTTTTTCATCAACTGTGCCTCCACGCTGCAGCCATTTCTACCTGATTTTTTCCTCCTTAATCCTAAAGAAGAAAGTTTTAGACACAGAATTAAGATATTTACTAGTTACTGAGTCGGGTACATGTTAATACAGATTTTATTTGTCATTTCAAATTTTTTGAGAACTTAAATAATTCAGTATACTTTAAACCACTGACAAGAACTTTTGTGCAGGCAAGTATTTGCAGCAAAGGCATAAATGATTTGAGCAACAACGTAAATATATTATTGACATTTACAGATGTATTTGCATAAGTGTGAACCACATATTGTATACGGTCACAAAACATGATATCAGCTTGTAATGCTCATTAGCACGATTCAATTATGTTCACAGATCATCAGCTGGTTGGCATGATTCTGAAGACCAAACAGTTGAAGGAAGCAGCCAGCTGTCAAATGTTACTCAGAATGACTTGGAGCAAGAAACAATAGTAAGTGCTTGTTTATACCCTTTATGTTACATTTCATTGGATGATATGTGAACTGTATTTGCGGGAACAGTGAAACAGGGAGACCTTGCAGTGGTAGGGAGGAAGGGGTGGACGAATGGATGATAATTAAATACCATTACAAATGGAGATTGCGTGCCTTCAACCCTATCCAATTGTAAATATATACTCTTATCAGGAAAGTTCATAACAGCACACTCTCCACTGCAGTGTGAAACTTCGTCATGAAAACATGGTTGTGTAAGCTATCAATGTAACAATATTCTGAAAAGGATAGTTGCTATCCTTTTCATAATATCATTATATTCCATCTTGGATTTTCTATTGTTTGATTAAGCTATTAATGTAACATGTTACTCTGTGAGATATCTGGATCACTCTAGTGTCTGTTTCTAAATGATGCACAAATACTATTACAATTATATCAGTGACATATTGTGTACAGATGCAAATTCTTGTGTTAATAATGTTGAAAAAATTTTTGAAGATTCTATCCACATTTTTTGGTGGACACTGTGTGGGTAACATAAGTACCGCTAGTGTCATCTAACAGCTGTACTGTCATGGGTAACTAAGTACCACTAGTGTCATCTAATTGTTCTACTGTCATTGGCGATAAATGTGGACGCAACCATAGATTAGTCAGAGTGTTCTGTGTGTCCTGTAAATCCTGATTTTATATGCAGTGGGATAGAAAAGGGAATTCCATGTCAATGGTTATGTAGCATTTGCAGCAGAGAAAGAAAAGTAGCTGTAGCAGAGACTAGAATGTGTGCCCTTTGGGCAGAACTTAAGGCTGAAAACTTTAATGGAGGGAAAATAAACTGGAACATGTGAAAAGGTAACAGGAAATAGGAGAAGGCGGGGGCTAGCGTTCATAGCTCATTCAGGCTCAAATTGAATAATAAATATGAACTGTTAGCTGAGATAGGAGAGGAAGAGTCTCTTCAAGCTGCAGATGGAAACAGGGTTCAGCAGGAACAAGATTTCAGTTAGGTTGAAAATTAAATCAGACAGGAAAATAAAAATCTTACTGCTAAGTAGCTGTCATGTGAGGGCTGTAGGGCAACAGTTGAAGAAAAAGAAGGGGTCATGGTTCCACATCACAAGTATTGTGAAACTGAGTATGAACCTTTGCCAGTTCATAAAGGACTTTGAGACATTAACTAGGGATTTAAAAGAGAAGGATCGGGTACTGGTAGTTGGGGAAGCAGGTAACAATCTGGCCAGGAATGTGAGGTGCAGCTTCAGGAGTGACCTGGGCATGACAGGAACAACAACCATGTTCACAAATGTATGTTTCTTTGGTGTCAACCTCAGACTTAGCTTTAAAAAATTGGGCAATGAACAGGAAACTGAGAGCTTGCAGGACTTCAGAGTGAGTTCACACTGTAACTGACCAAGTTGATGCTATCAGGAGGAAAAAAATGGAAAGGTGTGGCCTATACTTTAATAGGAAGGGGAAGGTTTGTAAGCTGAGAAAATCATACACTAAACGGGAAACGGGATGAAAGTAACTGAAATTTCAAATCCTGGGAGAATACATAAATTAGTATCACACACCAAAATATCATATGCTTGAAAAACAAACTTATTATTTTATTAACGACAGTATGGAAAGGACAGATGGCAACATGCAAAATAGTGGAAGTATTGGGTCTCAGACAGGCAAAATGAAAAAGACTTCTAAAATATTGAAACTTTTACAGTAGAAAACACACACACACACAAACACACACACACACACACACACACACACACACACACACACACTCGCCACTGTGTCATGGCTCTAGAGCTCAAGTGCGACTGCATCTGATGGGGGAGCAATTGAATATGGAGGGGAGGGTAAAGAGAAGGCATGAGACAGAGAGGGAAAAGTTGCTATTACTGACTGGGAGAGTATGCAGGTAAGGTTTTTAGGTGCAACATTGAGAGGTTGTGCAGGAGGGGAGGAAGAGAGAGTAAAGAGGGGACAAGTAGAGTCAGAGAAATGACTTGTAGATGTGGGACAGATGACGGGTGTTGTATTACTGGAGTGGGGGCAGGGAAGTGGATAGGTTGTTTCGAGAAAGGGAGTATCAAAGTTTTAGGCCAGGGGGGTTGCGGGAACAAAGAATGTCTTATTAGGAGAGTTCCCAGCTGCACAATTCAGAAAACATGGTGTTGGTAGGGAGAATCCAGATGGCATGGGCTGTGGGGAAGTCATTAAAATGAATCACATCATGTTGGGATGGCATGTTCAGTAGCTGGGTGGTCCAGCTGTCTCATTGGCACAGTTTTGCAGTGACCATTTGTGCAAATAGACATATTGTTATTTGTTGGTAGCAGCACCTTAGATCAGAACACAGCAAACTCCTGCACTGAGCAACCGCCACAGGTGAACATTTTATTCCAAAATCTCAAAGCTCCCTAACTTCATGAAGATCAGAAACTGAAATTCATTAAATCATTGTGTAATCAGTGAAAATCTGTGATAAAACTGTTCAGTAATATCTGGTTTAGTTTCTCGTTAGCACTACTAGTTCACAAGAAATTAATTTAAACAGTCTTTGGTTCACGGTAACACGTCATGACGCACTGCAAAGCATAATGTTTCAATTCACCATAGTGTTATTGTCTCCGAACAGCTGTCACATGTGAATGATGATGTAAAATACATCTCAACACAAAGCATGAAATTTAAACTCTTTTAATACTTTGCACAGATATAAGCCTCATAAAAATCTCTTTGCAACCCTATTTACTGCCAATCTCAATATTGAGGCTGCAACCACAGCTGACACAAAAAGTCATGCAACACTGGTGCTCCTCATGTTAAAAGTGGTGCTGACATCATATTACCTAAATTTTGTGCACATTCATGTTACAGAATGTCTGTTGACTTGCTGCTTGGTAATATTTGCACCAGTATAGAGGACATAAATGCAATTATTTAAATGATAAAATTGGTTAAATCACTTAGTTTTTTTTTTAACAAACAGTTGCTTTATCATAACATGTGCTAAGTGCCACCTAGCCGTTTATTTTACTTGTAGCATTCTTGATCTTTGAAGGCAGTTTGCACTTGCCTCTTGTTAAGCAATGTTGACTAGATACCCTGTATCCATTTGGACAAGTTTCTATTCATTCGTAATAATTACATGAAGTATTTGGTAACCTTTAAGCCATACATTACTTTCCATATCATGGTTCCACAGAACAAGTGGCCTGTAATTAAATAAATGTTAAGATCTCTCCAGTGACAAAAGTTTCCAGACTAATCTCCCATTCAGATCTCTGGGAGGGGTCTGCCAAGGGGGAGTGACCATGAGAAAAAGATTGAATAATCAATGAAAGAACAATGTTCTACAAGTCAAGGTGAGGAAGTCAGAAGCTTGAACATGGAAGGAAAGCTAGAAAATCTGAAAAGGGAAGTGCCTAGACTCAGTCTCTAGATATAGTGGCAGTCAGTGAAGTGGAGTGGAAAGAAGACAAGGATTTCTGGTGAGAAAAGTATAGGGTAATATCAGCAGCAGCAGAAAATGGTATAATAGGAATATGATCCATTGTGAATAGGAAGGTAGGACAGAGAGTGAGTTACTATGAACAGTTCAGTCATAGGGTTGTTCTCTGGAATAAATGGCAAACCAACACCAGCAGTGATAGTTTAAGTCTACATGTCAGTGTCTCAAGCTGAAGATGAAGAGGTAGAGGTAGAGAAAGTATATGAGTGTGTGGAACAGGTAATTCATTACATAAAGGGAGATGAAAATCTAATAGTGGTGGGGGACTGGAATGCAGTTGCAGGGAAAGGCATAGAAGAAGGGGTTATGGCAGAATTTGGGCTTGATACTAGAAATGAGAGAGGAGAAAGATAACTGAGTTCTGCGATAAATTTTAGAGAGTAATAGCAAATATTCTGTTCAAGAATCACAAGAGGAGATGGCATACTTGGAAAAGGCTAGGATGTATGGGAAGATTTCAGGTAGATTACATCATGGTCTGGCAAAGATTCCAAAATCAAATGGTGGTTTGTAAGGTGTACCTTGGAGCAGATATACACTCAGATCACAAGTTACTGTAGTGAAATCTGCGAACAATGGCGGTTGGTGCATGTCGAGGCATGGATGAGGATTGCGTTGATGATTCCAAGCAACAGTTGTGGTATGCACATGCACATGCATGTGCCTTCCACTGCAAGAAAGTATATATCCTGCAAATTAAGTCTCTCGCTTCCTTATGTGGGATGTATCACTTATCACCAACATGAGCGATGAAAGCTCAACAAATGGATTAAAAATTCTCCAAACAAGTCATTGTGATAATATGTAATTCTCGCATTAGCTACGGCACTCAGAGCAGAGTGCTCAAAACACTACTGAACACTCATTGGCTGTCGGAGAATGTGTGACGTAGGTGTGCAGAAAAAGCCTAAACTCTGCCACCTATGTTCATGGCTCCAACTGTAGTGATGAAGTGCGGGCTGAAGTTTAAGAGACTAGTCAGGGAGAATGAATGTGCCAAGAAGTGAGATAAAAAAGTACTAAGGAACGAAGAGGTACACTAAAGCTCTCTGAGGCTACTATAGATAATGCAAAAAGGAATAGTTCTGTAGGCAGTTCAACTGAAGAGAAATGGAAATCTCTAAAAAGGCCAATTACAGAAGTTGGAAAGAAAAATGCAGTACAAAGAAGGTAAATGTGAAGAAACTGTGGGTAATGGAAGAAATACTTCAATTGATCGTTGAAAGGAGGTGGTGCAGAAATGTTAAAGGACATTCCGGAATACAGAAATACAAGTCACTGAGAAATGAAATAAATAGGAAGTGCAGGGAAGCAAAGACAAAATGGCTGCATGGAAAATGTGAAGAAATGGAAAAAGAAATGATTGTCAGAAAGACTGACTTGGCATATTGGAAAGTTAAAACAAATTTCGATGAAAATAAAAGCAGAGGTGGTAACATTAAGAGTGCAATGGGAATTCCAGTGTTAAATTCAGAGGAGAGAGCAGATACATGGAAAGAGTACATTGAACCCTCTGTGAGGGGAAAGATTTGTCTGATGGTATGACAGAAGAAGGAAAGAAGAGTCACTATAGAAAAGATAGGGGATCCTGTATTAGAATCAGAATTTAAAAGAGCTTTGGAAGATGTAAGTTCGAATAAGGCAGAAGGGATAAATAACATTGTATCAGAATTTCTATAATCATTGGGGAAAGTGGCTACAAAATGACTATTCACAGTGGTGTGTATTATGTATGAGTGTGGCAATATACCATCTGACTTTCCAAAAAACATCATCCACACAATTCTGAAGATTACAAGAGCCAACAAGTGCAAGAATTATTGCACAATCATGCTCTTGACAGCTCATGCATCCATGTTGCTCGCAAGAATAATACACAGGAGAATGGAAAAGAACATTGAAGATCTGTTAGGTGATAATCAGTTTGGCTTTAGGAAAGGTAAAGGTACAGGAGAGGCAATTCTGATGTTGTGGTTGATAATGGAAACAAGGATAAAGAAAAATCAAGACACGTTCATAGGATCTGTTGACCAGAAAATAGTGCTCGATGATGTCAAATGGTGCAAGATGTCCAAAGTCCCAAGAAAAATAGGAGTAAACTGAAGGGAAAGATAGGTAATATACAATATGTACAAGAGCCAAGAGGGAACAATAAGAGTGTAAAATCCAGAACAAAGTGCTCGGATTAAAAAGGGTGTAGGACAGGAACGTAGTCTTTCACCCCTATTGTGCAATCTATACATCAAAGAAGCAATGCTGGAAATAAAAGAGAGGTTCAAGAGTGATTCGTTGATTACATAGCTATCCTCAGTGAAATTGAAGAAGAATTACAGGATCTGCTGAATGGAATGAACAGTATAATGAGTACATTATATGGATTCAGAGTAAATTGAAGAGGCTGCAGGTGCTACTATGAAGTGAAGAGGTTGGCACAGGAGAGGAGTTCATGGTGGGCCACACCACATCAAGTCATCAGCAAACTGATGACTCAAAAAAAAAATTCTACTAAATGGTGAAAAGTAACATGTTTTGGACTTATGTTGATAACAGTTTTGTCACTGTAATTTTCATAGCCTTTGATAATGACGTAAATTAAAAAGCTTAAGGCATTTTGAGATAATAAAATTGTGGTTAAGACCTCCCAAAGTGTTTAAGTGCACTCAGTGGCCACATTGTCTCACAGCACTTGTGAGAAAATTGTAGCTAGTTTCTGTGAGGTATATCATAATGCTGGAACACTCAACTGCAGAGTAAAAATTCATTCTGGGAACAATCCCCTAGGCTGTGGCTAAGCCTTTTCTCCACAGTATAATTTCATCCAGGATTGCTAGTTCCACAAAGTATGTGGGGGAAAAGTGTGAAATCTAAAGGGCAGCAGAAGAGGTATTGGCGGACATTAAGGTGTGAGGATGAGCTGTGAGTCATGCTTCGATAGCTCAGTCAGTAGAGCACCTGCCTGCTAATGGCAGTGGTTTCCGGTTCAATTCTTGGTCTGACACACAGTTTTAATATACAAAGAAGTTTCAAATCAGCACACACACACACACACACACACACACACACACACACACACACTGCAGCACAGTGAAAATTCATTTGACCATCATGGTCAGCAAAACTGTTTACAACAGGGCTCACTTCTGTTTGGTGGAAGACAAATGGAGTTAGAAATAATCAAGTGCTATTGTGCTATGTGCTTCTACTCTTGTTTGGAATGTTGCTGTGGGTATCAAATCAAAGTTGGACATCAGTTACTTTTGGTCAGCAATACACTACATTTATGTTCCAAAGTCTATTATAGAAATACTGCATTCAGTGAACTGTCACTTTAGTATTGCTTGAGATCAGTGGCCTGCAGATAAAGCCACTCCCTCTTTCCTTATTAGTACTCCTTTAGTAGTGTGACACTAACTTGTACCAGACGAGATGCTTACAGCCATCTTACTTTTTATATGATTTGCACTATTTACTCAAATTTTATTCTCAAAGTGGGCCTTCAGTTATCTGTTGGCATATGATGTTTTGCTTTTAAATACAATTTCATTGTGTTTCAAGGCTATTCTGTTGAAAAAAAATTTTGATTTCTCATCCAGGCAAGAGTGATTATTGGTGTAAATATGGGAAGTGGAAATTATGTTATTTATCTATGTTTTTATGTTTATCTTGATTGCTTGAACAATTGTAGGTATTAATTATTTTAAATATTTTCATTTGTTTGTGTTAATTTTTTAAAATTTATTTCATTTTTGTATGTCACCTTAATATTTTTATAGGCATTTGTTGTAATGAATATATAGTGACAGTTGAAACCATTTTCCAGAATGGGACTCAAACCCCATTTTTCTGCTTATTTTGAGCAGCTGTCTTAACCTTTAAGCTATTTGATCATGCATTCAAGCCAGTCACTGTTATTCCCACCTACATCATTGCACCTTCATTGAATTCATTTCATCATTGTAACTATTGTATTTTGAACAGGGTCTTTTGCATCGTGAGCTGCTATCACTACGAAATTATCTGGCTTACGAAAATGGTTGTGCACCATACATGATTGCAAGTAACCTTATGCTGCTCAATGTTGCCAGAGTCCGACCTAGCTCTACAGCTCAGTTATCACGGGGTAAGCAATCAAAAAGTGTGAGTTGTTTTATTGTGTTAGCACAGAAAAGAGTGCAGGGCTCTGTGTCTTGCTTTAAGGTGTTTGTGTGTGTGTGTGTGTGTGTGTGTGTGTGTGTGTGTGTGTGTGTGTGTGTGAGAGAGAGAGAGAGAGAGAGAGAGAGAGAGAGAGAGAAGTTATGCTGTTAAACTGTTTCCTATACACTCTTCTCTGTCTGACTTACAATTGTTTTCTGTCTCAGTGTTGTAGTACTAATGCTAAATACTATTTATAATGCTTTTAGCACCGTTCAAGTTATCGAAAGCTAGCCCTACAAAAACTTTATCTCATTCAATGCAAGTTGCTTTTGTGGGGCACACTGTAAATATGGGGGTCATCCACAAAGTAAGTTCTGTTTCTTTTTCTATCCGTGGCAGCGCTACAATCACAGTTCTGGGCATATGCAGCAGTTACTCTGAGTCAAGGAGAAGACATGTATGCCCTGCCATTTTCAGATCGCTGCTGGCAACGTGTGCTTTGTAGTGCTTCTTTATTATTTCAGCCATAATTGAAGATGCCACCGTGTGTGAAATGAGATCTGTGATTCGTTTTCTAAATGCAAAGAAAGTTAAACCAAAGGAAATTCATTGGCAGTCAGACTGTTCAGTGAAAGACATGATAAAGTGCAGGAGAATGAAGTGGACACCTGTCTGTGGCTACCGATGAACTGGTTCACACAATTGAAGAGAAGATCAAGCACAACCATAAGTTTATACCTAGTGCCCTTGATATGGAAGTTGCGCAGATCTCACAATCACTAATTCATGAAATTATCACTGAAAAACTCAAATTTCGAAAACTGTGCTCACGTTGGGTACCCAAAATTCTTACTGAACATAATTAAAAACAATGGATGGGCAATGCACTTCAGTTTTTGACATGCTACAATGAAGAAGGCGATGGTTTCCTTTCTCAGATAGTCACGAGGGATGAAACTGCAATCAGTGGAATGTAGGCACACTTCATCCCCAATGAAGGTTAAGCCTCAGCAAATCTTGGCACCTCGAAAAGTCATGTGCACCTGTTTTTGGGACAAAAAAGGCATTTTGCTGATTGATTTCTTACCACGTGGCCAAACAATCAGTGCAGATGGTTACTGCAAGCCCATTAATAAATTGCGCCACACAGCACAGAACAAGCACTGAGGATTACAATCAAAAGGTTTTGTTTTTCTCCATGCTAATGCCCAACCTCACATAGCAAATGTGATCAAACAACTCTTATTTGAAATTCACTGGGACACATTTAATCATCCTCTGTACAGCCCAGACCTCGCTCCTAGCAACTTTCATCTTTTCTTAGACCTAAAATCAGACCTTGGTGGTCAACACTCTCAACGATGATGATGAGCTGAAAGAACATGTTACCACATGGTTGAATACACAGGCAGCAATCGTCTATGAAGAAGGCATACAGAAACTTGTGCCACGCTATGACAAGTGTCTACAAAATTTTGGAAGCTATGTAGAAAAGTAGTTTAACAGTTGTAGATTTTTGTACAATAAATATTTTTCTGTATCTGTACACATTTGTTTTATATAACCAAATGGAACTTACTTTGTGAACATACCTCTTATTTCAATCTCTCAGTGAAACTATGCAAAATAGTAAAATTATCCAAGCATCTAAATAACTAGCCACAGAAATTATTTGACTTTCCATGAATGAATGAATGAGTGAATTTTAGTTGTTTTTCTGTTAGGAATCTGTGAAAAGACATTTTGTTTTAAAAACAGATTTTCCTTTTCAGTGGAAGGTTTCACAGGAGCTAAAGTAGAGAAATTCGGTCCAGCTATTGTTCTGAAGGTAACAAAATTTTGCCAACAGCATGGTGTACCTCAAGATATTGTGACAACTCAAGATCTTATTGAAAAAATTTCACAGACTGCAAATGTAACGTACAGTCTGTTTCGTCAAGGAAAAAGTCCTGATCGTATAGCATCAGAGAGGTTTGTATTGCAGCTTATTTGTTAATAAAATCAATACTTTCAGGTAATTTAGTATTTCACTGATGTGATGTTATCAGGAGAAATCTTTTCGTGTAAAGTTACTGCCATTGCCATCACGCATTGTCTCAATAAAATCATAGCACTATACTTAGAAGTAACAAAAGTGATGACTGGAGGGGCGTGGTGGTGTTGGTGGTTGTAGTAGTAGTAGTAGTAGTAGTTTTATTCATCTGCAGACACTTTTAAAGGGTATTGGACATTTCATAATAATACTGTTTGATAAAAAGCAAACAAAAGAAATCTTAATTGACATATATGGGCATTTGCGTACTTACAAATCTGCTTTAACAAGACTGGCACAGGTAGTTGGCCATGGCAATATAGCAGGAACCATTCTGGTTCCAAGTAAGAATGACCAGATGGAATTCAAGTCTCCATCCTGTTGAATATAAGGCAAGTCCATCTAAATAGCACAACCTCATTGAGTGTATCTCTAGTGTGCTATACTGTTTTGCAAACAAGTTATTTACTAACTAGTGCTACACTGTTCATTTGGCATTGCCGATCACTGTACACACATTACTTTATAACACAGCATTGTGCACACTATCGGGTAGCATCAGACCAGTGCAGAAGTAGTCATTTCCACCACTTGTTTTGGCATGCCCCCCTATTGTCGTGCACTTGCTATAGCTCTCTGTTGACAAAAATATGAAGTCTTCATGTAAATAATACATTTGGTTCAGCAGCCACCCACCAGTTTTTTGATCCAACAATACTTTAGCAGCTATAATGTATTGTTAAACATCGGCAAGCCATATTGTTGGTATCTGTGCAAGTCCATCTCTGTGTCACTATGTAAAGTGTGTCAGCAGTGGTTGTATGCTTGGTAACATTTTGTTGTGATGCAGAGTGAGTGGTGGCTAAAATGCCACTAAGATAACAGTGTGCACTTACTGTCATGTGTTGAGGGGAAAGCTTGTCATTGGTGGCTATGGAAGAAGGGAACTCAAAGGGTGATGGAACTGACCATCTTGTAGTTATCAGTTTGCCGGTTCTGTAGTGTAGGAGACTTTGCTTGCATTCTCAGTTTACTCCTCTTGTTGAAATGATGATGATGGCTGACCTGTCAAATGTCCAGACAGTTTGTGACATCATTGCATATTTCTCAATGTTTCTCATTCAGTGTTAGTTTAGGCCCTGTTGGAAATGCTGTTACACATACTCATTTAAATCTGTGCTATTACAATATCATATTAAGTTGTCTTCTTCAAAACTGGCTCCACAGCCATCAAACGCTGATTAAATAATTTAGTTGTTAAGGAGGCCACTCACCAAATAGCAGAAGGGCCAAGTCATCGAGAGGCACACACTAAAGAGAATGAACACTTTGCTAGCTTTTGGAAGAGCGCATGCCCCCCCCCCCCCCCCTTCCACACACACACACACACACACACACACACACACACTGCTTATTGCAATGCAAACAAAATCGTTTAAGCAAACATTCTTCTTCTGGCTCTCCATATGCAAACCTAACTGGAAAAAACCCAGATATGCGGTACCCTCTGTCGTGCCCTTCAGAATGGTTTCTAGATGTATTTGTAGACAAAAGATATCACAGCTCGGCAGATGGTGTTAGTGGTACCTGGAGGACACAGCAAGATGGAGAAGTTGAGAAAACATGTGGAAAATGTTAGAAAGACATTTCATTATGAATACACTCTATGAATTAGTCTCAGAAGTTTTGTGGAGGAGAATTAAATTTTAGTGTCCTGTCTGTGATGAGGCCTATAGAGACAGAGCACATGCTCATATTGTATATGGGTCACACACCAAAGAGTCTACCAAAATCAATGGCCACTGCCAAACTGGGCCCAAGAACAAATGTTGACCATCTGGCGGCACAATATGCTGCTGATCACAACATGTTCAAGCTCAATGGTTGCTTCACACCCTGAACTACTTAGGTGAGAGTTAGTCTTGCAACACATCCTTTGCTCCTGTAATTCTTCTGACCTCAATCTCTGCTAACCCATTGCCCCCACACCCACCAGCCAACCATTTCCCCCTTCTTCTGTCCTGTCATCTTCCTGATGCATTGCATCTCACCAGCTCTGATACGTGTGACATGCTTAGCTTGTCACCTGCCACTTATCCTTCTCTCATTGTTAGCCTGCATACCATCTGCTTCCCGCCGAGCCTTTTGCTACGTGTCACAAACCTCTTCTTCTGCTTCTGCCTCTTTCTCCCTCAACCCAGCGCATCTGATACAACCCTTATCCCAGTCCACCTTGCTTAACAGTATGTTCAGACACCAAAATGTAGTTACACATGTGTCTTTGAGTACACCAGCTCACCAAAAGAATTATTCTGAAAGCTAGCAAAGTTTTCATTCCCTTTTGTGTGTGCCTCTCGACAACTTAATGTTTCTGTTATTTGGTGAGTGGTTGCCTTTACCCCTATATTATTTACATTTTGCCAGAACTTTTCTTATTATGTAAGTACTGTTTAACAAAAGACATGTTTTCATTGAGGCTGTAACTTTATGTATCTCCACATTGAAACTGATAGTGACATGTAGTAATCAGGCAAGTTAGACTAAGGAGTACAAATGTTCTACAGTAGCCGTCAATATGCTGCAACATGTCCTGGCATGCTTTCCACTACTTTATCTTGTAATTTCATATATATTCTGCAAACAGTAGATGTATCACTACTTACATGCATATGCGTGATATTGATCATGAGGTAGAAACTAGCCAATAACAAAAATATAACATGACGTTTCAGCCTCAGTAGAAACATGTCTCCATTTAACTAGTATAAAATTATCTTTGTGTAGTTTATCTACCTCTTGCAGTACTAACAATTTAAAATCTTGTGAATTGTGGCTATTAAAAGTCCTGTTCATATTTAGAAATACAAGGAAACTGCTTTGTGTCATGTCTGAGATGAATACTTTTATGGTCAGTAACCCCTGGTATCAAAGAAGATACAGTGATACAGAATACCAGTGAGACACTATATTTCAAAGAGGAGGTAATATTTCATATTTTAGTGTAAATAAAGTAGTCCTAGTTTAATGTTTCATCTACTTCTATTCTATGCTCTTTTTGCTCTCTTTTTTTATGTACCTAAAAATTCATACAAAAGAAGTTTTTATTTGTTCATTTACTTTTATCAAGTTCCGTGGAACTGTGCAAGGCAAATGTAATCAGTTGTGAAATAAATCACTGTGTTATTCAGGGAATGATGCTAATTAAAAAAAATAAAAAACAACAAGAACACAAAAAAATTTCAGAGGATGGCCCTTAACTAATGAACTGCTTAAAGAGAGCGGTGCCATGAGAAATCCTTTCAACTTTCAAAATGAAACGTGAAGAATAGTGCAAGCCTTCTGTAAAGCAGTTATGAAGGGTGTTAAAATGTAAATAGTTTTTCAGTTGAATTTTTACTGAGTGACTGCTTCAATTCCATTTTGGTGAGTGAATAGGTGACTCTGTGGCTATGATTAGTAATTAAATTTGGGAGCAATAGGATCTAAATCACCTTCCAAAAGCTAAGGTTTAGATTTCCCATGTTTTCCATAAATTACTCAAGGCAACTGATTTATTCTGAAAAGACTATTCCTAATTTCATTCTTGATCCTTCAGAGACTAATGCACGGAGTTTTCCTGTATTTATCCTGCAATTTATTACCGTTTTTCACACTCTCTCTGACTGTCATAATTTTGCTGTGTACCACCATCTCCTGGGCTGTAACATCTTTTGTCTATAACTACATCTACCCTCTGGAAACCACTGTGAAGTGCATGGCAGAGGGTACTTACCTTTGCACCGCATATTATCATTTCTCCCTGTTTCATTTGATTATGAAATGCAGGAAGAAGAACAATAGCTTAAATGCTTTTGTATGCAGTACAATAAGCTGAATATTCTCTTCACACTCCATATGGAAGAGTACATAGAGAGATCTCATATATACCTACTTTCCTCACTGAGTACTATTTCTCGAAACTTTGTAAGTAGGGTTTCACAGGATAGTTGACGTCTTATCTTCAAGCATCTGCCAGTTCAGGTATATTCCAGCCTTTCCAAGACACTGTCTACTTGGTCAGACAATTCGTGCCACCCTTTTTCATAACATTGAGTATTTCTTGTTAGTGCTATTTAGTATACATACCACACATTTGAGCAGTGTTCTTGGATAGATTCCATGAGTGAATGTTTCATAAGCAGTCTCCTTGTAAACAGATCCATTTTCCCGGTATTCTACTAATGAAAATTTTTTGTCTTTGCACAGGAAAAAATAGGACAAAAGTTTTGATTGTAAACATTTATTCAATGTATTGCCTACATAATGGCAAGACACCTCTCCCCATACCTGAAAAGATGTGAAACTTAATTGTGCCACCAGATTTTGCATGTGAAATTAAAAATAACGGAACAAGTAAAGGTAACAACTCACTGTTCAGCTGAAGTTTCAAGAGATCAATGGACACACAAACTACAATGAAAAAGTTACTAAGTTTTAGACATAGTCATTCTTGAGAGATAACTAGTGCAACAACCACATATGCACACAGCTATATTGTACTGACATTGCATTTAATCTGGAACTGGGGTGAGTGGTTGTATCAGCTGCAGTGGACAGGGGGATAAAGGATGTGGGGAGGATTGGTGGAAAGGGTGGCTGTCAGTTGGGAGAGGGGGCAGTGACCACTTAGGATAGGGATGTAGCACCATTGAGCTCACTCTGGTGCAAGTGTTTGGGGCTCTGTGCATCACTCAGTGGTGTGGAGGAGAGGACTTGGAGGGGAAGATGGAACAGAGGAAGTGGGAGACTATGGAGAGGACAGTGTGGGTGCCGGAAGAGCGAAGCCAGGGTCTTGAAGCAGGGACTAGGAGAGGCTTAAGCCAGCAGGATTACAGGGTTGAAGGATATGTTGCAAAGACAAGGGTATCATGTAGATTGTGTGTGTGATGTAATATGACTTTTAAAGGAGTGGAAAGGATTGTGGTAAGATGTTCCTCATTTCCAGGCACATTAATTATTAGTTGAAGCCATGTTGAAGGATATAACTTGTTTCACTGTGTGTGTGTGTGTGTGTGTGTGTGTGTGTGTGTGTGTGTGTGTGTGTGTGTGTGTGTATGTGTGTGTGTTTATTTTCATTTTCTATTTGCTCTGAAGAAGGTTTCATCCGAAAGCTACCAGTAGTCTGTCTTGTTTGTGTGTGCTTGTTGATGATTTGACATCTCACCGACACCATGAGTTGCTACCTCCAATTACATATGTACATATTTATTGAACAACATTTAAAAATGTATGTTGTCATTTAAGTGTAACTGTGCATGCTGATATATGGTAGGTGTTCATGTGTCTAGAGCAGATATTTTGCATTATCAGAATTGTTACTAACAAATATTCAGCATTCTATTTTCTGTTTCTGTGCTTTAATTTACATTTGTTTAAACAGGCAAATCCAGCTATCAACAGTAATCAGTCATCTTGCAGAGGCAATTCGCTCAGGCTTGCCTGTGGACCATAAACAACTTGGTGTTAATGACGACATGCTAGAAATGGTGCTTAATGTTGTTCGGTCTCCTGCATTAGGTTCAGGTGAGAAGTTGCTCTAAAGACAAAGGATGTATTAAGAACCCCCCACTCTTTCCCCCTCCCTCTCTCCCTTTCCCCCTCTCCCTCTCCCTTTCCCCCTCCCCCTCTCCCTTTCCCCCTCCCCCTCTCCTTTTCCCCCTCCCCCTCTCCTTTTCCCCCTCCCCCTCTCCTTTTCCCCCTCCCCCTCTCCTTTTCCCCCTCCCCCTCTGGCTTTCCCTCTCCCCTTCTCCCTTTCGCTCTCCCTGTTTCATAACAATAAATTATCTGATATTATAGCTAAGTTTAAGGGCATGTTGTAGTCATTTTTTTGAAAATAAATCACATCTAATGCATACCAAATAAACCACGCAGTAACTAAAATTGCCATGGTTAATGAAATACAGTGATACAGGAGCACAATAAACAACAGATGTTTTACAGTACGAGTCAGTGCAGAATACCTTCCTTCTTTAGTAGTTGATGAGGAAGTAAGTTAATTAATTATCTTCTTTCTCAATTCAGTTAGTGTCTGCTGAGAGCAATGCTGCAGTAAAAGGAGAAAGCGATCTGTTCTCTTTTGCAGCCCTCTCATTCTCACAGTTGACATATTAATTAACCTCTTCTGTTGCACTGAATTAATTTCATAGAAGTGTAGAGCTTAATAATGAAATATGCAGCTCGATTTCCATTCTGAACATTCTTGATGCAATAAGTTAAATAACTAATCAGTCTCAGTTTACTTCTAAATGCCCTTCATTTTGTTTTTGTATCTTCACTCATTAACTTTGAAATAATAAAACGTCAACAAATTAACTTGAAACTCAAAAATAATTCTTTCTGATATTTACTTTGTGGCATTTTTGAGCCCTTGAATTCCTGCTAATGTAGCTATACTTTTTATTTTCATTTTATGTTGTCATGTCGCTAAAGAGAATTGTCAGTCTGCAGTGAAAAATGATGTATTTGTGTTTAGGAACAAGATGGGGATAGTGAAATAAGTTTTGGCAGGTATTCCCTTAGGCACTGCCAGTATGATTCTACATTAACTAATCCAGTTAAGGAGTTGTTTTTGTTGGTGTAGGAGGACGTCATGTGGGTGCTCATGGCTGTGCCGTGGATTTGTTTATATATCTTCCCTTCAAATGAAAAGAGGTTGGGGGTTAGAATAAAATTAGTAAGATGTTGTTGTTCTTTGTCAGAGAAATTAGGTGAACTAAGATTTTGACTCATTAGTGAGTTTGGAGTGGACCAGTTAATCAGAATGGCTCTTCCAGAAGATACACTTTAGGAAATTTTCTCTGGTAGGCTGCCCTATGACAAGACATTAACTGTGACTTTTTGACTTAGGGATACCAGCAACTGTGACTTTTTGACTTAAAGATAACAGCTGTCAGTGGTTTCTCTACAAATCCTGTCATTGTAATCAATATTACATACATGTGTTGTACACATGGTCAATAATACAGTCTGCACTTCGATAAATATTTTAATTTCAGAATTGCTACTTACTATAAAGAAGACACATCAGATTGCAGACAGGCACAATCAATATACACTTACACCCAAATTTAACCATTCTGTACTTTTCAAAAACCTACTCCCCTTATCCTGATCCCTGCAATGGAAGCAGTTGTTTGCCATCAGTCCTTCCAACCAAAACCACTATAATTCCCACATTGAATACTGTCTCTTCCAGTTAGTACCACCATCCACTCATGATCCTCACACTCCCCCTCCCACGTAACCACCCGCTGATCACCTTCTGGGAATGCCTTACCTCCAACTTATCCTCACCATCCTTTCCCACATCCCTTCCTCAGAACCCAACCTTTCAGTAAAAGAAAGAACAACCATACACAACTTCAAAACAAACCCTGACGTAATCATCCTACCTGCAGACGGAGGTTCCACCACTGTTGTTGTGAACCACAGTGACTACCTGGCAGAAGGCCCTTGCCAATTATCTGAGTCCTCCACCTATAAACTCTGTCAAGTGATCCAATCCCAGAAGTTCAACAAAAACTCCGATCCTTGCTTTTAGCCTTAGGCTCTTCCCAGAACATCTCCCCTGAATCCATTTCCCTCATGACGCCTATGATACCCCACATACCTACCTTCTACATGCTCCCCAAAATGCATGAACCCAACAACCCTGGACATCCGATTGTGGTTGGTTATTGTGCCCCCATTGAAAGAATTTCAGTCCTCATTGACCAACACCTCCAAACACTTTCCCACAACCTAGCCTCGCATGTCAAAGACATGAACCACTTCCTTCACCAACTTTCAGCCATCCCCACCACTTTACCTCCCGAATCCCTACTCATCACTGTTGACACCAGCTCCCTATACACCAATATCCCTCAGCCCCATGTTCTTACTGCTACTGAACACTACCTTTCCCAATGTCCTTCAGACTCCAAACCCTCTACCTTATTCCTCATACATCTTACTAATTTTATTCTAACCCCCAACCTCTTTTCATTTGAAGGGAAGATATATAAACAAATCCACGGCACAGCCATGAGCACCCACATGACGTCCTCCTACACCAACCTTTTTATGGGCCATCTAGGGGAGACCTTCCTAGCCTCCCAAAACCCCAAACCCCTAGTCTGTTTCAGTTTCATTGATGATATCTTCATGATCTGGACTCAAGGCCAAGACACCCTATCTTCATTCCTTCTCACAACCTCAACATATTCTCTCCCATCCACTTCAAGAAGTCCTCCTCAACTCAGTGTGTCACCTTTCTAGATGTTTACCTCCTCCTATCTGATGACTCCATCCACACTCCTATCAGCATTAAACCCACCAACCACCAACAGTATCTGCATTTTGACAGCTGTCATCCCATTCACACCAAAAAATCCCTCCCATACAGACTGGCCACTCAGGGATGGCGTATCTGCAGTGACAAAACCTCCCTTGCTTAGCACTATTCCCCAAATCTAGTCCACAAACAGATCTCTCATGTGATTTCCCCTCACACCACCCATTCCTCCCACTACCTCCAAGAACCAGCCACAAAGGAATGTCCCCTTCACCACCTAGTACCACTCCAGACTGGAACAACTGAATCACATCCTTTGCCAGGGCTTTGACTACCTATCATTATTCCCTGAAATGAGGGACATACTACCCGAGATACTTCCCACCACTCCTAAAGTGGTGTTCCATCACACATGCAACCTCCACAACACCCTACGCCACTCCCAATCCCAATTCCTTGCCACAAGGCTCATATCCCTGTGGAAGACCCAGGTGCAAAACCTGCCCAATCTACTTACCCAGTGCTTCTGATTCCAGTCCTGTCACAGATTTATCCTATCCCATCAGGGGTAGGGCCACCTGTGAAAACTACCAGGTCGTTAGCAGCTCTGCTGCAATCATTTGACAGCATTTTATATTGGTATGACTACCAACCAGCTGTCCACCAGGATGAGTAGCTACCGCCAAACCATGGCCAACAACAAAATAGACCACCCTGTGGCACAATAAGCAACTGAAGATAACACATTTGATTTCAATGCCTGCATCACTACCCAAGGCATCTTGATCCTTCCATCCAGCCATCTTTTCTGAACTGCAAAGAAGGGAGTTATGCTTACAACACATTCACCGCTCCGTAACTATTCTGGTCTCAACAAACAGTAACATACTGTCCCCACACACTCCACCCAACAGTTTCCATTCCCTCTATTTTATCATCTCCTCCTCCTCCTCATTCTCATCACCCACCCTGTTTATTTGCAGCCCACTGCCAATGCATCAGCCTCTCTCTCCCAACTCCTCTCCCTTTTTCCTGATCTTCCTGCCCCACAATCTCCTGTCGCTGCACCTTTTGGCAATCTAGTCCTGCACACCTTGCCAGACAGCATTTGTCTCTCTCCCCACCCATACATTACTATCCATTTCCCTTCCCTGTCCCTTCCAGATTGCTGCCTGCATCCCACGTGATAGTTGCATTCTGGCACGAGTTGTTGGAGTTGGTGGTTGTGCGTGCATATGTGTGTGTGTGTGTGTGTGTGTGTGTGTGTGTGTGTGTGTGTGTCTTCTAGTGATGAAGACTGTGGCCGAAAACTTATATAAGCGCCTATTAATTGTTCCTTTTTGTAACTTGACATGTCTTCTTTATGGTAAGTAGCAATCTCCTTTTTCCTACATTGTTGATATTCCTACCTGAAGCTTCCATTGTTTAATTTTAGAATTGTTGCACTAGTTGGGGTTTTAACCTTTTTTGTTTACACCTGTAAAATCTCTATAAAACCGAAATTTCATATCTTTAGTACAGTAGAAATAGCACAGATTTAATAATAGCTACTCTTAAAAAGATATCCCCAATTGCTGTTCTGTTGGAGTGATAGGTGAAAGGAAAAGTTGCTTGCTAGGAATTATCTTGCAACTTCAAAGTTACATGACCTGCTGTGACCTTTCTAGTACAGCCATAATAATATGTTGTTCCCAACTGATAGTTGATGGAAGTGCTTTTCTTACCATCTTCCACATATTTATAAAGTGAAAGGTATTAAATACTTTACATTATGAACAAAAACATTCACTCATGTATGACCAAGTAACAAACACACTGTGTTTGCATTCAGTAAACAAAGATAAAAAGTAAGATGTAAATAAAAATGGTGTAAAGGTTCTGGACAACTTTTTTAAAGTTAAAACCACACAAATCAGTGGCACCATATCTTACTTATCATAACCTAAACATGGTCACTCATATCCATCCAAGACAATTGTAATGATGGGATAAGTTCCTTTATGTTCAAGATAAAACAGGAAGAAAGGAAAGTGAGGGAATGGCTAACCCATCTCATGGCATTTGAAGTTTGTTTTAACAATGATTAAATAATATTCTGTGCAAAATTCTACCAGGTGGTTTCTGGTTTCAATCGCTTCCCCCCTCCATGTTGTCATAACATTTTTCTTCCTTTTCTTACCATCAAATTCTTACTGCTATGGTGAGTGTTGACTTATGTGGTTATGATAATACATTCACTATGCTGTTCATAGTAGTTCATTCACATTCTTATCTGCTTGTTGATTATTAGAGCTATTCCTGTGCTATCCCTGTTAAGTTTTGAGTTGAAAACCCTTTACTCACCTGATCACAATCCCATTCTTACTGCCTCCTTACTTGACTAATTCCCAATATCCTCAAATTCAGCCTATCCATTTTTCTCGTAAAGTTCTCAAACCTCCCAAGACATAAAGGGGTCTAACATTTCATGCTCCAGCCTGTACAGTGCCAGATTTGTTTTTCCTAATGACAACAACCTCCTTAGTAGTCTCCACTTGGAGATCCGAAATAAGTGACTGTTTCACCTCCAGAATGTTTTACTCAAGAATATACCATCATACAGCCAATGATAGAGTTGTTTGTCCTTAGAAACTACTGTCATTCTATTTCGCATTTGACTTTAGCCATTCTACAGTACCAACACAGTAAGACCCTAGTTGTTAATATTGCAAGGTTAGATCAGTTAGTCTAGTCACCCAGAGTCTGTTGCACATACAATTACTGAAAAGGCGGATGCTTCATCTTGAGGAACCATCTGTTAGTATGTCATCGCCACAGAAACACCCCTGCCCCTCCCCCAATGTGGTGGTACCTACAGTATGGCAACCTTTATCATTAAGGAATGCAAGGTACACCACCATGATAAGGTCCATGGATTGTAGGTGCGAAAATATATTACTGATAAAAATGTTGTATGTTATTAATCTCAAATAAAACTTACATCACAACTAAAAACAGCAGCACCATAGATTCTAAAATAATTTACTTGTAAGTAAACATAATTTCTTTTGCATTCGTGGAACGGTTATTAGAGCGTCACTCATTAGAAATGGAATATTTCACCTCTCCACCTAGAGGAGGCCTTGAGTGACAGACAGGCACATTGAAAAGTCTCTTTAAATTGAGTATTCAAACAAAATCCTTCTTCTGAAATAAAAAAGAACACACACACACACACACACACACACACACACACACACACACACACACACACACACACACACACACACATTCGCAACTTGTACACACATAGAAACTGTCTTCAGGCACTGGGGCCTGATGTATGCAGCAATCTGCTGTGGTGTGTGTTGGGGATAAGGAGGAGGCGTTGAAAAGGGAAGAGGACTGATAACAAGGTTTGGGTGGGGAAAGATGTTGTGCTACATGGGGGAGCATGCAGGGATATGGTTAGGACAGAATAGGGCTGCTAGGTGGAATGTCAGAAGGGGAGAAATAAAAAAGAGGAAAAGACAAGCAAGTGCATTTGTGGGATAGATGGCTTGTTTAGTGCTGAAGTGGGTATAAGTGGGTCAAGGAGAGGGTTTGGCAAAGGTTGAGGTCAGTGAGGATATGGGAACAAGAGATGTGTTTTAGGGAGAGTTCCCACCTGTGCAATTCATAAAAGCTTGTGTTGATATAAGAATCCAGATGGTGTAGGCTGTGAAGCAGTCATTAAAGAGAAGTTAACTATGTTGAGCAGTATCTTCTGCAACTAGAAGGTCCGCCTGTCTGATCACAGTTTGATGGTAGCCATTCTGGTGGACATACATGTCTCATGTCCACAGTGGTTACAGATTAGTTTGTAGATCACATGATTGCTTTCAGAGGTGGCCTGCCATTGATGTAACAGGTGAAGCATGTCACAACTGTAGTAGGTGGTAGTGGGAGGATGTATGGAACAGGTCTCGCATCTGATCTGTTGCAGGGATATGAGCCTTGAGGCAAGAGGGTTGAAAGCAGGGATGGACAAGGTTATTGCTTAGGTTCAGTGGCAGTGGAGTTCCAACGTGGGATATGGAGGATATTCCTCATTCCAGAGCATGGCAGGAGGTAATCAAAACACTGGCATGGCAAGAGGTAATCAAAACACTGGCAAAGAACATGATTTAGTTGCTCCAGTTCTGAGTGGTACTGTGTCATGAGAGAGGTTTTCTATTCTGACTGGATAGTGGGTCTGTGGAAGGCAGTAGGTGACTGAAATAACAAGGTAAGGGAGATCTGTGTCTGAACAAGGTTGGAAGGATAATTTCAGTCTGTGAAGGCCTCAGTGAGACCCTTGGCATATTTTGACAGATACTGCTTCTCACTAAAGATGCGACGACCACCAGTGGCTAGGCTATACGAAAGTACTTCTTGGTAGGGAATGGGTGGCAGCAGCTGAAGTCGAGGTCTTGTTGGTAACTGGTAGGTTTGATGTGGACAGATACTGATATAGCCACCTTCAAGTGAAGGTCAACGCCGAGAAAGGTAGCTTGTTTAGTTGGGGAGGACCAGGTGAAGTGACTGGAGCAGAAAGTGATGAAGTTTAGGTCCTACCTTCTACATGCTTCCTAAAGTCCGTAAACCCAATCACCCATGATGCCCCATTGAGGCCAGTTGATGTGCCCCTGCAACCTACCCACTTACATGAAGACACCAACCATTTTCTCCACCAGCTCTCTACAGTTTCCATTGCTGTACCCTCTGGCAGCCTACTCATCATTGTCAGTGCCACCTCCCTGATACTAAAACTCCCAGAGCCTGTGACCATACTGCTGTTGAACACTACCTTCCCTATGCCCCACTGACTCCAGACCCCAACCTCGTTCCTGGTTACTGTGACCAACTATCCTCACCCACAATTTTTCATGATCTAGACCAAGGGTGAGGATGCCCAATCTGTGTTCATGCAGAACCTCAGCACCTTCTTAACCCAACAAGTCACTTACCTCAAGGTTGGCCGCCACCTCAAGGATGACTAAATCAGTATCTCCATCCACATCAAACCTACCAACCACTATCAGTACCACCACTTCGACAGCTGCCACCCATTCCATAACAAGAAGTCTGTTCCATACAGGCTAGCCAACTGTGGTCATTGCATCTGTAGTGATGAGCAGTTGCTGTCCAAATATGTTAAGGGCTTCATTGAAACTGCCCTCCCGAACTTGTGCAGAAATAGATCTCCTGTGCCTTATCTCTCCAGTCACCTACTATCTCGCACATTCCCACCACCTGGCCATAAAGGAGCACTTCTCTTGTAACTCAGTACCACACAGTACCCTGCGGGCCTATGGATTAGAATAGGCTCGAGGTATTCCTGCCTATTGTAAGAGGCGACTAAAAGGAGTCTCTTGCCTTTTGGCCTTTATATGATGGTCCCCTGTAGGGTTTGACCTCCATCTTTCTAAATTTTCTCGAAGAGCGAGCCAATTGGGTAAGGGTGCCTTACATGGTGTATCATATCAATTGTGCATTGAGATCTTTAGCCCACTTTCTTGTTGTGGCACTGTAGTGCTGCTCATCCTCCATATCTTGAGTGAGGACACTTTCCTGGTTGCATTTTCCTCCACCCACTATGCAGTGCCGTTTTCTGCGCCGACAAGGACCATGGAATTCTTTGCAACTCATATCCAGCATGGTAGCCAGTCCGTTGTGGTGGGGCCGCCGCGTACCCTGTTGGTTATAGCCTCCTGACAACACAGGATCACTCTGCTGATGCCTGTGCCGTTAACTCCCCATGTATGCCAAGGAGTAGATGCCAATCATCTTGGGGCATTGGGACTCCCGGCAATTGCCATCCTAGCAGGTGGCCTTTGCTGTGGCTGGGTGTCGTCCGTGGGAAGGCCCCTGGTTGGAGTGGGTGGCATCAGCATGGATGAAGCGTACCACGTCATCACTTGTTGGTGATCAAACACCAACAGTCTCTAAGTGTTCCAAGTCTCAGTACAATGCAAGAAAACCCTAAACCATTCCCCTCCCTGGCCATACCGTGGGAGGGAACGCCGGGCTAAGGATGGCAGTGAACCTTATTCACCCTTGTACCTTGTGTGTACGAGAACTGATGGGGATTCCATTGTTTCAATGAAGCCACAGTTTTTTGTAGAGCATTTAGAGGACAAGTTTGGGGAGGTGGAGGGCTTGTCAAAAATGCGATCTGGGTCAGTCCTGATAAAAACAACATCCTCTGCACAGTCACGGACTTCAGTCGCTTCTAACAAGTTGGGGGATGTTTCTGTTACCATCACGCCACATAAGAGCTTTAATATGGTCAGGGTATTATCTTCCACAGGCACCTTCTTTTGCAGTCTGATGACGAGCTTTGCGCCAATTTAGAGTGGCGATGTGTTCATATCATGCAGTGTGTCCATCGGAGTCCGAGGGATAATTAGGTTGTCGCCGGTGCCTTCATCTTGGCCTTCGAGTGTGACACCTTACTCGAGAAGATCAAGGTGATGGTCTGCTGCTTTGATGCGGTGCTTTATGTGCTGGAAGTTCGGACATATGTCTTCCCACTGTACTTCCAGCGTCACATGTCGAGATTGTGGACGTCCATCACATGCCAATAATCCATGTGCCCCACCTCGCATCTGTGCAACTGCGGAGAGCATAATTCACTTTACTCGCCAGACTGCAGGATTTTACAGAAAGAGAGGAAAATTGTGGAATACAAGACCCTGGACCGACTGACCTACACTGAGGCTAAGAGAAAATATGAGCACCTACATCCTGTGGCTTTGACTTCCTCATATGCCACAGCTACGAGAACAGTTGTAGCCCCATCAGTTCCGTAAATTACAGTTGGCTCTCAGAGCCAGAAGGCTACACCTGCCCCCTTGATGGCGGGGGGCTCTCCCCTCCTCCTCCCCTGTTGCTCCTGCCTTGGGAGCACTCCCCCACCCCTCGCCCCCCAACCATCGGGGACACCAGTCCCCGCTTCTCAGCTGGAGAAGCACAAGTCTTCTTCAGCTCCTCTCGGCAGGAAGGGGTCCCTTGAGTCACACCCTTCCCAGGTTTCTGCTAATGGGAAAGATGATGTCTGCCAGTAGCTCAAGTGCCCAAAAGCAGCTGGTTGTAGGGCTTCATGATCATCCTCAGTCCCGGAGACTTAATTGGTGAAACCCTCCCAGGCAGAAAAAGCCAAGGAGCAGCAAGAAAAGTCCAGAAAGAAGACCCCTAAGACCTAGAAAATTGCAGTGGCACCCACACCATCACTATCTACAGGCTCTGCATCTGGGGATAAGGTGGATATTCAGGCATCCGCTGAGGACCTAGATCTTGCCGGACCCTCAGACACAATGGATATAGACTGCTCAGGTAATAAGTCGGTGGCAGCAGGTGATCCTGAGGTGTAAACTGCTTCTTTGAATGTTCCATGCCTTCCCAGACTCACGATGATGTCATCCTCCAGTGGGGATTGTGGCGGTTTTTTCCACCACCTCCCTGAGCTACGGCAACTGTTAAGCTTCACGCCTGCTTACTGCATTTCCCTCCAGGAAACCTGGTTCCCGGCAGTGCGGTTCCCTTCCCTTCGTGGCTGTAAGTGATATTACAGGAACTGTAGTTACTATAATTGAGTGTCAGGTGGAGTTTGCGTTTATGTCCTAAATGCAGTCTGTAGTGAAACTGTGCCCCTTCAAACCCCTCTTGAAGCTGTGGCTGTCAGAATAAGGAAAAAGCAGGAAATAACTGTCTGCAATGTATGTCTTTCTCCAGATGGTGCAGTACCCTTGAATGTATTAGCTGCACTTATTAATCAACTGCCTACACCTTTCCTACTTCTGGGAGATTTTAACGCCCACAACCCCTTGTGGGGTGGTACCACGTTTAATGTCTGATGCAGAGATGTTGAAACTTAACTATCACAATTTGACCTCTGCCTCTAGTGAAGCCACCACACTTTTCAGTGTGGCTCATGGTAGTCACTCAGCCATTGATTTATCAATTTGCAGCTCAGGACTTCTCCCATCTATCCACTGGAGAGCACATGACAACCTGTGTGGTAGTGACCACTTCCCCATCTTCCTGTCACTGCCAGGGTGTCAGGCCCACGGATGCCTGTCCAGATGGGCTTTAAAAAAGGCAGACTGGGAAACTTTCGTATTTTTGGTCACTGTTGACTCTCTCCCATACGATAACATCTGTTTGATGGTTGAGCAGGTGACTACAACAATCGTTACTGCAGTGGAAAACATGATCCATTGCTCTTTAGGGTGCCCCTGGCGAAAGGCAGTCCCTTGGTGGTCGCTGGAAGTCCCTGAGGCAATTAAGGAGCATCAGTGAGCTCTACAGCGGCATAAGCAGCACCCTTCCCTCTTTAAGCGTCTCCGTGCACATTTGCCAGCTTATCAAAAGATGGAAGCAGGAATGTTGGGAGAGATACGTCTCGACCATTGGGTGCCATATGACACCTTCCCAAGTCTGGACAAAGATCAAACACCTTTTTGGGTACCAGATGACAACAGGAGTCCCTGGCATTAACATCAGTGGCATGTTACCTACCATCACAAACACGATTTCTGAACACTTTACTGAGCAGTATGCTCAAGCCTATGTATCAGAGAACTAATCCTATAATGCCCCATTTACAGAGAGGGAACTCCTCAGTGCTCTTGCACATTGCCTCAACACACCTCCAGGGCCAGATTGGATCCACAGTCAGATGATTAAACATCTCTCATCTGACTACAAGAAACATCTCTTCATCATCTCCAACAGGTTCTGGTGCGATGATGCCATTCCATCACAATCACGGGAGAGACCCATTATTCCGGTACTTAAACCTGGTGAAAACCTGCTTGATGTGGATAGCTATCAGCCCATCAGCCTCACCAACGTTCTTTGTAAGCTGCTGGAATGTATGGTGTGTCGGCAGTTGAGTTGGGTCCTGGAGTCACGTGGCCTACTGCCTCCATGTTAGGGCGGCTTCTGCCAGGGTCGCCCTACCACTGATAATCTGGTTGCAGTCTTTTATGATTTACGAAAAGCGTAAGACACCACTTGACGACATCATATGCTTCCCACATAATATGAGTGGGGTCTCCGCGGCCCACTCCCGATTTTTATCCACAATTTCATATCGCTTCGTACTTTCCATGTCCAAGTTGGTGCCTCCCATAGTTCTCCCCATATCCAAGAGAACAGGGCTCTGTATTGATTGTATATCTGTTTTTAGTGGCCTTAATGGTCTAGCAGCAGCTGTAGGGCCATCCATCTCACCTTCTCCATATGCAGACGACTTCTGCATTTTGTGCTGAGCGGCACCTACAGGGAGTCATCCATAAGGTGCAGTCATGGGCTCCAGCCCATGGTTTCCAGTTTTAGACCACAAAGTCGTGTGTTAATGCACTTCTGTCGGTGTCGTACCTTTCATCCTGAACCAGAATTTTACCTTAATGGTGATCTGTCACTGTAGTGGAGACATATCGATTCTTAGGACTGGTTTTCAACATCCAATTGACTTGGCTTCATCACTTCCGTCAGCTTAAGCAGAAGTGCTGGGACCACCTCAATGCTCTCTGCTGCCTGGCCCACACCAACTGGGGTGCAGATCACTCTACAGTGCTGCAGCTCTACAGAGCCCTGGTTCATCCTGCCTTGACTATGGGAGTGTGGTTTATGGTTAAGCGGTACCCTCAGCGTTGTGTTTACTCGACCCAGTGCACCACCGGCATTCGCCTAGCGACAGGAGCTTTTAGGATGAGTCTGGTGACCAGCATCTTGGTGGAGGCCGGAGTCCCTCTATTTCAGGTTACATGTGTACAATTGCTCTCCAGTTACATCACAAATGTTTGTAGTTCTCCTCCACATCTGAATTACCGTCTTCTTTTCCTGCCCACGGAGGTTCATCTCGCTCACCGGCGGCCCAGGTCAGGGTGTACAATTGCAGTTCATGTGCAATCCCTTCACTCCGAACTGGAGTCCTTACCTTTACCACCTATACTTGAGGTTCATTCACGAACACCTCCATGGTGTAAACCTAGGCCGCAGCTTCGCCTGGACCTTTCACATGGCCCTAAGGACTCTGTTAACCCTGTGACTCTCTGCTATCACTTCCTCTCTATTCTTGACATGTACCGGGGCCATGAAGTGGTTTACACCGATGGCTCGATGGCCAATGGTCAGTTTGGCTTTGCCTATGTTCATGGCGGACATATAGAACAGCACTCCTTGCCAGATGGCTACAGTGTTTTCACTGCAGAGCTGGCGGCCATATCTCCTGCTCTTCAGCAAATCCGCTCATGCCAGGCAAGGCATTTCTCATGTGTACTGACTCCTTGAGCAGCCCACAAGCCATCAATCACCAACCACTGCTACCCTCATCATCCATTCGTAATGACCATCCAAGAGCCCGTCTATGCCCTGGAACGGTCCAGTCGTCCAGTGGCATTTGTCTTGATCACAGATCGCGTCAGAATCCCAGGCAACGAACTTGCCGACAGGCTGGCCAAACAGGCTATGTGGAAAACACTTATGGAGATTGGCTTCTCTGAAACTGACCTATATGCAGTATTACGCCGCAAGGTTTTGCAGCTCTGGGAGACAGAATGGCATAACCTCAGCATGCACAACAAACTGTGTACCGTTAAGGAAACTACGAATGTGTGGAAGACTGCCATGCTTGCCTCTTGCAGGGATTCTGTGGTCCTCTGTCGGCTCCGCATTGGCCATACGTGGCTGGCACATGGTTACCTCCTCTGTTGTAAGGATCCACCCCAGAGTCGCCGTGACTCACAAATGACGGTCGTCCATCTCTTGCTGGACTGCCCACTTTTAACCACTCTGCGGCAGACTTTTAACTTTCTCACTCTAGTGCTTTCAGGGTGGAGATTTTAATGTGTTGCAGAGTGGCTGGCTTTTCCTTTTTACCCTCATGGTCAGCCAGTCATGGTAATGTGCTTTCTTGTTTTAACCTCTTCTACCCGTTTCTTGTGTCTTTGTGCTTTTCTTGTCCTCTCTTGTCCATTTATGTGTTTGTTGCCCTTCAGTCATTGCTGTGGTTTTTCCTTTCAGTCTGTTTTGTGTTGTAAGTCTCATTGTCTTGTTCTAACCCTTGTAGCCTTGTTTCCTTTGGAACAAGGGACCGATGACCTCGTAGTTTGGTCCCTTCCCTCCTCTTTTAAACCAACCAACCACACAGGATGGGAGCAACAGAATCGCATTCACCACCAGGATTTCAGCTATAATTTATCTTGCCCTAAAGTGAGGAATATCCTTCCCACTAACCACCTCACCTCTCCCACAGTTGCATTTCATTGCCCACCAAACCTTAGCAATATCTGTATCCATTTCTATCCCACCCTTGCTTCCAATCTCTTGGCTCATGACTGATATCCCTGCAATGCACCTAGATGCAAGATGTGTTCATAAATCCTCCCACTACCTTCTTCTCTGGTACTGTCACAGATGTCTAATACCTCATCAAATGCAGAGCTACATGTGAAAGTAGTCATGTGATCTACAAACTAAGGTGCAGCCACTGTCTACTTTCTACATGAGCATGCTGACTAACAAGTTGTCTGTCCACATGAATAGCCACCAACAACCTGTGGCCAAGAGACAGTTGGACTATCCAGTTGTTGAACATGCTGCCCAGCACAATTTGCTTCACTTTAATTACTGCTTCACAACCTCCACAATCTGGATTCTTTCCACCAACACCAGCTTTTCTGAAGTACACAGGTGTGACCTCTCCCTACAAAATACTCTCCATTCCCATAACCCCCTGGCCTCAACCTTCACTAGCCCTGTCCTTCACCTAAATGTCTGCTTTCCTTCTCCCACTGCTGCATTACACCCACCTACCAGTCTTTCCCGTTTTTATATTTCTCTCCTCTCCTCTCCTCTCCTCTCCTCTCCTCTCCTCTCCTCTCCTCTCCTCTCCTCTCCTCTCCTCTCCTCTCTCTTGCTCTTCAGCACATCTCAGCCTCGTCCCTCAGCACAACTTTCTAAACACTGCACCTAGCAGCCATATCCCCCTCCCCCTCCCCACCCCATGCCACCTCCTTACCCCCCCCCCCTCCACACACACACACACACACACACACACACACACACACCAGGAGATGGCTGCTCATGTCAGACACAGTCAGAATTGGGCTCCAGCATCCTGAAATAGTGTCTCTCTCTCTCTCTCTCTCTCTCTCTCTCTCTCTCTCTCTCTCTCTCTCTCTGTGTGTGTGTGTGTGTGTGTGTGTGTGTGTGTGTGTGTGTGTTGCTGTGTGTGCGCGTGTTCTATCATGAAGGAAGGACTTTGTCCAAAACCTTATTTATTTTAGTCATTTCATTGAGCCTGTCTCCGACTAAGTGCCTCGTCTATGTGGCAAGCATCTATTTGTTCTTTCTACATTGTTGTTATTTTATCCTGGACTTTCCATGTTTTGAATATTTATCTCTGTATTTTTTGTTTGAGGTTGTATTAATATGTTACCCTGTCCTGCAGATATATCCAGACTCCGTCCAATCAAAGAAAATTGTCCAACAGAAATTTCTTGGGAACACCTTAAAATAGCTGTTGCTGTTTTGACCCAGAAATATGGAACTACAAAAGGTGGCAGCTTTCTTATGGTGCTGGAAGAATTTAAACGGACTGCAGACATACAGTACGAGCATCAGGTTAGAAAGTTTCAGGTTTTGCCTCCACATGATGAGGATGATGGCAAATGGTTTTGTGCAAAGCCATCAGCATCACAGGATTCCAGTGGATGGGAAGATGGTGATGAAATACTTTTTGATGTTGATGATTTAGAACATTTAGAAAAAGTTGAAAAACTATCATGCAAATCAGGAAGTGTGTGTGATGCGACATTTAAAGGTTATTCTCCTCAACGTGAAATTTCCACTGCTGCAGGTAGTGGTAGCTTCAGTGATGGTAGCATAAAACATAAAGGTACAAGTCATGAAGAAATGAGTGAAAATGAAAGTGACAGCTATAACAAAGACAGTATTATTACTGTAGACGAAAATGAGTGTCGAAAGGAAAGTGAAATAAGTGCAAGAGAACAGTCATTTGTAACAAGTGACAATCCACCTAACAGCTGTCAAAGTAAACAGAAGTCAAGTGAACATCAGGAACTTCTTAACAGTAAAAGCACAGTGCAGGGCACCAAGAAACGTGTTCCTGATTGGCTTTCACAAGAAATGAAACAAGAAGTCAAGACAAAAATGAAAAAATCCTCGTTATTTAAACTGTAATTATTTATTTAGTGAAATAGTGCAGACAACAATTAATTATATTTTTTTAAATTTTTCATTGTATTTTTATCAATAATAAAATTTTGTAATCATTTTTAAATTTTTTTGCTTGTGGTTCCTGAAGTTCATCAGGTACCATCTAATAGTTTTTACGTCTCAGTTTTGAGTGTGTCTCATCACTGTTGAATAAGTGCTTATATGTTTTGTTTTGGTAACATTCTGATATCGTGGTAGTAATTTCGTTATAATTTTGGGAGAAACTAATTCTACTACAAAAAGCTGAGAATGTCATATGTTAACTGAAGCAGATACTTGACTCCTTTTAATACAAATCGCTCTGTGATTTTGCTTTGAAGAACTGCTGCTTCTGAAGTGACCCTGTAAAGGTAACTGGCATAGAGCATGGAGTTGTGTTTGTTGCTTGGTAGGCAAAATCTCCAAATTGTGAGTCAACAAGCATGTTAGAATTTCTAATGGAGCTGTGATCCTGTTTGCCCAAAGATGTTTTTTTTATTAATTCTCTAATAATGTTGAAAGCATTGATACACACATTTTTTGGTCAGTCAGCATTGATTTTTTAAAATACTAATTTCATACAGCGTTATGCTTTGAGTAAACAGTGGTTGTTTGTTATCAAAGCCTATCAGTTGTAAACTAATATGATTTCAGTTCAGGTATTTTTCAGTGATGACTTGTCGAATGTTTAAAGTTCCACACAGTGACCGACATGGCGTAGAATGGTACCATACTTCAGTAATTGTGAGCCTAACAAAGTTGGCACAGTTTCTTGGATTGAGAACTATTGAACATTGTAGAGTAAACTCGGACATGGCTTGGGAAATTGTGTGGGACTCTTGTTGTATGTTAATGATCTGGCAGACAATTGAATAACTTCAGACTTTTTGCAAATGATACAATTATCTTAAATCAACTAATAGTTGAAAAAGGCATACGAATATTCAGCCAGACCTTGATAACATTCCTAAGTAGTGTAAAGGTTCACATCTTGCTTTAAATGTTCAGAAATGCCAAATTGTGCATTTTAAAAACACGCAAACATATGACTTACAATATCAATGAGTCACATTTGTAATCAGTCAACTCCTATAAATATATGAGTATAACAATTCATGGTTGGAAGAAATTGAATCATTGTTTAGGCTCAGTCGTAGGTAAAGTAGGTGACAGACCATGATACATTGGTAGGATAATGGGGAAATGCAATTAATCTACAAAGAAGATTGCTTACAGAAACCTCTTGTGTACTTTCTTCCAATTTTGCTCTAATGTGTAGGGTCTATACTAACTAGGTCTGTTGTGGTCTCCAGTCCTGAGACTGGTTTGATGCAGTTCCCCATGCTACTCTATCCTGTGCAAGCTTCTTCATCTCCCAGTACCTACTGCAACTTACATAGTTCTCAATCTGCTTAGTGTATTCATCTCATACTCTCCCTCTGCGATTTTTACCCTCCACGCTGCCCTCCAATAATAAATTGGTGATCCCTTGATGCATCTAGGTCTAACAGGGGGATGCAAAAGAAGTGCAACACAGTTGGATGCAATTTTGTTTGACTAATGAGATAGTGCCTCAGAGATATTGAAAATCCTGAAGTGACAGACACACGTAAATTGGTGCCAACTGTACCACAAAAGCTTACTTGCCAAGTTTCAGGAATCCTTATTGAGAGATAAAGGAATATATTACAGTTCCCAATTCATCACTCTTACAGAGCAGCTTTTTAGAAGTTCGAAATATAGCACGTACTTCACAGTGAGATGCTTTCAATAATTTCCACAGTGAAACTCTGTCTCAAAATCTGGCAGAAAACCCAAAGAGATTATGGTCATACATAAAGCACCCCAGTGGCAAGACACAATCAGTACCTTCACTGCACGAGAACAATGGTGAAGTCACTGATGACAGTGCCACTAAAGTAGAGTTATTAAACACAATTTTCCGAAACTCCTTCACCAAAGAAATGAAGTATTGTTGTTGTTGTGGTCTTCATTCCTGAGACTGGTTTGTTGCAGCTCTCCATGCTACTCTATCCTGTGCAAGCTTCTTCATCTCCCAGTACCTACTGCAGCCTACATCCTTCTGAATCTGCTTAGTGTATTCATCTCTTGCTCTACCCTCTACGATTTTTACCCTCCACACTGCCCTCCAATACTAAATTGGTGATCCCTCAATGTCTCAGAACATGTCCTATCAACCGATTACTTCTTCTAGTTAAGTTGTCCCACAAGCTCCTCTTCTCCCCAATTCTATTCAATGCCTCCTCATTAGTTATGTGATCTACCCATCTAATCTTCAGCATTCTTCTGTAGCACCACATTTCGAAAGCTTCTATTCTATTCTTGTCTTAACTATTTATTGTCCATATTTCACTTCCATACATGGCTACACTCCATGCAAATACTTTCAGAAACGACTTCCTGTCATTTAAATCTATACTCCATGTCAACAAATTTCTCTTCTTCAGAACGCTTTCCTTGCTATTGCCAGTCTACATTTTATATCCTCTCTACTTCGACCATCATCAGTTATTTTGCTCCCCAAATAGCAAAACTCCTTTACTACTTTAAGTGTCTCATTTCCTAATCTAATTCCCTCAGCATCACCCGACTTAATTCGACTACATTCCATTATCCTTGTATTGCTTTTGTTGATGTTCATCTTATACCCTCCTATCAAGACACTGTCCATTCCGTTCAACTGCTCTTCCAAGTCCTCTGCTGTCTCTGACAGAATTACAATGTCTTTGTTGAACCTCAAAGTTTTTATTTCTTCTCCATGGATTTTAATACCTACTCCGAACTTTTCTTTTGTTTCCTTTATTGCTTGCTCAATATACAGATTGAATAACATTGGGGATAGGCTACAACCCTGTCTCACTCCCTTCCCAACCACTGCTTCCCTTTCGTGCCCCTTGACTCTTATAACTGCCATCTGGTTTCTGTCTTTTACCCCTGCCACCTTCAGAATTTGGAAGAGAGTATTCCAGTCAACATTGTCAAAAGCTTTCTCCAAGTCTACAAATGCTAGAAATGTAGGTTTGCCTTTCCTTACTCTTTCTTCTAAGATAAGTTGTAGGGTCAGTATTGCCTCACGTGTTCCAATATTTCTACGGAATCCAAACTGATCTTCCCCGAGGTCGGCTTCTATAAGTAAGATAAAGTAAATATTCCTGAATTCCAGTCAAGAACAACTGCCAAGATGAGAAATATAGAAACGGATATCCCTGGTGTCGCAAAGCAGCTTAAATCACTTAATAAAAGCAGGGCTTCCAGTCCAGATTGTATACCAGTCAGGTTCCTCTCAGAGTATGCTGATACAATAGCTCCATATTTAGCAATTATATACAAATGCTCGCCCACAGAAAGATCCGTACCTAAAGACTGGAAAATTGCTCAGGTCACACCAATACCCAAAAAAGGAAGTAGGAGTAATCCGTTGAATTACAGCCCATATCACCAACATGGATTTACAGTAGGGTTTTGTAACATATACTGTATTCGAACATTATGAAGTACCTTGAAGAAAATGATTTAGTGACACACAGTCAGCACGGACTCAGAAAATATCGTTCCTGCAAAGCGCAATTAGCTCTTCATACTTGTGAAGTAATGAGTTCTATCGACAGGGGATGTCAAATTGATTCCATGTTTTTAGATTTCCAGAAGGCTTTCAATACCGTTCCTCAAGAGCGTCTTCCAACCAAACTGTGTACCTATGGAATATCACCTCAGTTGTGTGACGGGATTCATGATTTCCTGTGGTAGGTCACAGTTCGTATTAATAGGCTGAAAGTCTTCGAGTAAAACAGAAATAATATCTTGCGTTCCCCAAAGAAGTGTTAATAGTCCCTCTATTGTTCCTGATCTACATTAACGACATAGGAGACAATCTCAGTAGCCGTCTTAGATTGTTTGCAGATGATGCTGTTATTTACTGTCTTGTAAAGTCATCAGACGACCAAAGCAAATTACAAAATGATTTAGGTAACATATCTGTATGGTGCAAAAGTGGCAATTGACCCTGCATAAAGAGAAGTGTGAAGTTATTCACACGAGTACTAAAAGAAATCCACTAAGTTTCGATTACGCGATAAGTCACACAAATCTGAAGGATGTAAATTCAGCTAAATACTTAAGGATTACAATTACAAATACCCTAAATTGGAACGATCACATAGATAATGTTGTGGGTAGAGGCAACCAAAGACTGCGACTCATTGGCAGAACACTTAGAAGATGAAACAGGTCTACTGAAGAGACTGCTTACATCACACTTGTCCGCCATCTTCTGGAGTGGTGCTGTGCATTGTGGGATCCACATCAGATGGGACTGATGGATGACATCAAAAAAGTACAAAGAAGGGTAACTCGTTTTGTATTATTGCAAAGTAGGGAAGATAGTGCCACAGACATGATACGTGAATTGGAGTGGCAATCTTTTTTTGTAAAAAAAATAAGGACGTTTTTTGTTGCAGCGGGGTCTTCTCATGAAATTTCAATTGCCAGTTTTCTCCTCTTATTGCGAAAACATTCCGTTGGAACCCACCTACATATAGAGAGAAATTATCATCATGATAAAATAAGAGAAATCAGGGCCGCACAGAAAAATTTAAGTGCTCCATTTTCCCACGCGCCATTCGAGAGTAGAACAGTAGAGAGACAGCTTGAAGGTGGTTCACTAACCATGTGCCAGGCACTTTATTGTGAATAGCAGAGTAATCACATAGATGTGGATATAGAAGACAATTTTAAGCTAGTTACAGCACACACAGAGGCATTTAAGCAGACATTCTTCCTGCACTCGATCCTTGTATGGTACAGGAAGAAATACTTAATGGGAAACGTTCTCCGCAGTGTGATTCACAGTGGATTAGGGTAATCGATGTAGATAAGAGGCAAGAGCTTCTTTTAACTTGTTGAATCATTGATAAAACTGTAAACAAAATATTGTTCAATATGAGTGTTTTTCTTTCTATTTAATGGTAAATAATCACAAAATTCCACACTGTATACTCAGAAAATTTAAGCCTCTTTTAGATTTTGTAGCTGAATCAGGAGCAATACCTACATTGTTTCAAGAAATGTTTATTGTGTAAAGTCATTATTGCTGCATGTTTCAAAGTTCTGGGAAAGTACACTAGCGCTGCACATAGATTAGACAACAAACAAGTCTCTGCACATGTTATTGAGGGTTTTGAAGGGTGCAAGCAAGGGTACAAGGAAAAGCCTACTTGCTCTTTGTAGGATCCTAGATGGATTATGCTGCAGGGATTTGGGACAACTAGCATAAATGCCTTTTTATTTATGCACCCATACCCATTTTGCCTTTTTTGCAAGGCACCTTCAGTGGGTGACAGGTTCAGTGAATTAGAAGTTAGCTGACACCCACTGAAGATGCCTTGTAAAAAAGGCATAACGTGTCTGGGTGCATAAATAAAAATTAAAATTTCGATGTGCAGCATGCAAAAAAAAAGGCATTTTCTTTGAAACAACTGCAGTTGTGAGAGTAACTGTGTGTGCAGAGGAGCGGCAAATCATCAAATTCCACAGTAAAAAAAAAATATTGAAATAACTTTCAGAACTGCACACAAATTTTGAGATAAATGAAAGTTTAATTTATCTTCTGTTGCCAAGTATCTGCACATATCACAACAAAAATGGGCTTTGTTCGTTTACCTCTGATGACCTGTGTAGAAAAGGACTGTTTGGATCAAATGCATATAATCAAAGAGAGCTCAGCTTTTCATGTATCATGAATCTGTAATGGTCTGTTTCTGTGTATATTGTATGGTCGCGGTAAATTACAACTTTACTTTCTTGCACTTAGAAGCAGTTACAGAAATACCATGGCCCGGGCTTCATACTCCTTTTCCTCTGCTGGGATGTTTGTTTCAGCCAGACTGTGAGGTTGCTTAAAAGACCAATGACTGCTAATGATTTCAGACTCTTCTTCTTGTCAATACACACATTCATTTCCCGTTATGAGTACACTGTATTTTTACAGTTATACAACATTAGATGTTTACAGCATCTATAGTACGTCAGGGCTGTCAACAAGCAACAGATTTTCCTTCCAAAGTCTCCAACTCCTGGGGCTTCCATGGACTGGAGGATATCTCCTAGGTGGGATGCAAGCAGCATGGAATAATTGCTTGCTGCAGTAAGTGCTGCAATGCAGTGTTGTAACACTGTCCCACTTCACTGATACGCTGCATTCACCTAGCACATGGTACATGTACAAAGAAAACAAAAATTCTGTGCACAGAAGGTGGATGGTAAACGTCTATTAAACTAAGAAAGAAAATTCCTTTTAAAACTCATGGACATTACTTGTTGTATTGAAAGAGCAAGGTATAACACATTGATTTAAGCCAAAGCGCTTTCTTACACCTCATGGTCAACCACTTAGATGGATGATATTTCAGTGATCTTATCCTACAGATAAACTAAGTTGGTGTTAACTACTTTTCAACTCACATCTTCAATAAGTCACAGTAACAATACTACTACTACTACTACTATTATTATTGTTGTTGTTGTTTTATTTTTTGTGTGTTCCGTCCCAAACTAGAAATTATACTTTGTAACACCTTACTTTACAGTGAATTAGTCTCTAAGTTTTAAATTACCTTTAATCATCTTAGCATGGTTTCTAACCCTTATATGTGCTTACATCAGTCCATGGATTTAACTTGCAGATCTAGTACCAAAATTTCTATTTTCAGTCTACTGTTCCTCATACCATATGATTCCTATTTATGTTTACTGTCAGGAATATGTGTGCTGTACCCACAAAAGATTATCCATCGAGTACATTCCAGGTTCATCTATTAGTTGTTCACCCTGATTACTCATGAAACAGGTAAATGGTCCTTCAGTATAGAAAACTAGTCCTGTTACCCAGATTGTTTAAATTCAGTAGCCCAGAGAAAATGTGAAAAGGAGTGTGGCTTTCTTTGATACTTTATAGAATCCGTCCGCCTCGGTGTTCCCTGTGACTTATGTAGACTTATGTAGACAAGGAAGCTCAACCACACACATCATCATTAATTCATTTTGCCAAATATCATGTAACTTCAAGGAGCTGCACTGTGCAGGTAAATTCTTCTACCTTGCTATACTGGAGCAAGCCTTCGAATAACTATGGCATCGTACCATTGTCAAGCTGTCGAACATACTGCTTATTGCAGAAATGTGGTGATATGTCCCCTTATCTTTTCTTACTTCCTTTATGGCACAGGTCCTCCCTTGCTAGGATGTACGTAAACAGTTCATATAGAGATGCATTATTCCCTGCATCATGAAGTATTTTTTTCTATCCAGTGACCACTTTCCTATTCTCAAGGTAGCTTATTCCCTTTTATGGATACAAAAGTGTCCTATGTCGGTGAAGTATGTGCCACTGCTGACCATCTGCTACAGCTGGCTATGTTTGAATTCAAACGTGGTTGTTCCCCCCCCCCCCCCCCCCCCCCCCCCTTGCAGCATATGCAATAGGGACAGCAACAGCTATGAGTCTTCTCTGCAACGCACTGGAATGGATGCACCAGCTTCTATGAAATACTAGTCATCCAATTTTAAGAAAACTATTAGGTGAAAAAATTTGATTCTTTTGTGTCTTACTGCTTAATATCTTCTCTGTGCAAATGACTGAATATCATTTCATTATTCATCATTTACAGTAGGTGCTCAAAATGATGTCCCTCTGTGGTAAGGGTAGTGTGACATCTCCTGAACATATTAGCAGACACTCGACAAATTTCAGCTGCTCGGCTGCCAAAATCTGGGAAATGACTAGCTGAAACATGTCTTCCAGCTCTTCAAGCATGTGGGGATAGGTTGCACACACCTTGTCTTTTAACATTTCCTAAAGATAAAAATCACACGAATTTACATCTGGAGGAGGAGGAGGCCACTCAACTATCCTATCATCAAAAACACTTCATATTGCTGTCACAGAAGCATTGGCAATGTGGAGTTTTGCATTGTCCTGCACAAAATACCGTACATATTTTCGTTAGGTGTTAATTCATATTGCTCATATACCTGTCAGAACGTATTGTTTCATGGAAAAAGATTGGCCCAGTATTTCATCTTGCACTAACTGCACACCACACTCCTGTTTTCACATCATGCAGAGGTTGTTGATGTCATTCATGAGGATTTTTGGAGCTCCAGTGTTGATTGTTTTGAGAATTTATGTACCATGACAAATGCAGCTATGCTTTATCGGAAAAAAAACAGCCTGAGGATCAACTTTCCCATCATGCACAGACTGTAACAGCCAGTTGCAATAACAATGTCGAGCGACAGCACCCGAGATCCTCAGATGATGCACCACCGTTCTTTTGTATGCTTTCAATTTCAATTTGTGCACAGTTCTGTGAGCAGATGCTCTAAAGTGCCAAACAATGCTGAGATTTTTTCATACTTCTTTCCATGTGTTCCCCTACCTCATTTGCTTTATTTTCAGTTAAAACACTAGGTTCTATAGGCCTTTGTTTCTGTAACACAGATCTAGTCTCTTGAAATTTCTTCACATCTGCATATTGTCGAATTGTTGGGAACATGCACACCAGGAAATTTTCATATGAGTTCAAGCCGATATTCCACATAAAATTCTGTTTTTGCATAGTTCAACACAAGAAACTCTCATTGATCCCTCGTGCATACAATAACGAATGGAAACTCGAGAGGAAATTCAAAACAAAACACTCGAACACTCAGCCGTAGAGTATAGAAGATAAGTGCATAGGGTTTCTGTCTGAGCACCAGGCCCACTGACATACAGGCAGCGAAAGCTCCAGACTATGTACACATCTACATCTATACGCTGCAAACCAATGTGAGTACATGGCAGAGGGTATGTCCCATTGTACCAATTAGAGTTTCTTCCTATTCCATTAATGTATGGAATGCGGGAAGAATGATTGTTTGAATGCCTCTGTGTGTGTGTGCAGTAATTTTCTAATCTTATCCTCACGATCCCTATGTGACTGATATGTAGAGGGTTGTAGTATATTCCTAAAGTAATCATTTAAAGCCAGTTCTTGAAACTTTGTTAATAAACTTTCTCATGATAGTTTACGTCTATTTTCAGAGTCTTCCAGTTCAATTCCTTCAGTATCTCTGTGACACCCACCCACAGATTAAACAAACCTGTGACCATTCATGTTGGCCTTCTCTGTACATGTTCAATATCCCCTGTTAGTCTTATCTGATAAGGGTCCCACACACTTGAGCAATATTCTAGAACTGGTCACACAAGTGATTTGTAAGCAATCTCTTTTGTAGACTGATTGTACTTCCCCAGTATTCTACCAATAAACCGAAGTCACCTGCTTTAACCACAATTGAACCTATGTGATCATTCCATTTCATATCCCTACAAAGTGTTTCACCCAGGTATTTGCAAGAGTTAACCAACTCCAACAGTGACTCAGTGATATGATATTGTAGTCGTAGGATAATACCTTTTTTCATTTTATGAAGTGCAAAATTCTGCATTTTTGAACATTTAGAGCAAGTCGTCAATCTCTGCAACACATTGATAGCTTATCAAGATCTTACTGAATATTTATGCAGCTTCATTCAGGTAGTACTTCATTACAGATAACTCCTGCATCTGCAAAAAGCTTGATTTTACTATTAATATTGTCTGCAAGGTGATTAATATACAACACGAACAGCAAGGGTCCCAACACATTCCCGTGGGGCACACCGAATGTATTTATACTGTAAGTAGGCTGTTTAGGTTTTTTTATTGGTAACGCCGCCGCCACGTAGCGCTCTGTATGAAAATCACTGGCTGTGCCGTGTGCAGTCTGTGGCTAGTTTGCATTGTTGTCTGCCATTGTAGTGTCGGGCAGCGGCAGCTGGATGCTAACAGCGCGTAGCGTTGCGCAGTTGGAGGTGAGCCGCCAGCAGTAGTGGACGTGGGGAGAGAGATGGCGGAGTTTTGAAATTTGTAAAAATTGGTGTCATGGACTATAAAGGTAAGTACATTGTTTGTTCCCTATTAAAATCTTTCATTTGCTAACTGTGCCTATCAGTAGTTAGTGACTTCCGTAGTTTGAATCTTTTAGTTAGCTGGCAGTAGTGGCGCTCGCTGTATTGCAGTAGTTCGAGTAACGAAGATTTTTGTGAGGTAAGTGATTTGTGAAACATATAGGTTAATGTTAGTCAGGGCCAATCTCTTGTAGGGATTATTGAAAGTCAGATTGCATTGCGCTAAGAACTATTGTGTGTCAGTTTAAGCACAGTCTTGTATAATTGTTCTAAGGGGACGTTTCAATACATCTGACGATGACTCTCCATCCGAGATAACATGCTGTGTCCTCCCTATCAAAAACTCCTCAATTGAGTCACAAATTTCACTTGATACCTCTTATGATCATACTTTCGACAATAAGCATAGGTGCGGTACTGAGTCAAATTCTTTCCCGAAATCAAGACACACTGCATCTACCTGATAGCCTTAATCCAAAGCTTTCAGTATGTCATGTGAGAAAAGTGCGAGTTAGGTTTCAGATGATCGGTTTTCGAAATCCATGGGGGTTGGCATTGAGAAGGTTGTTCTGTTCAAGATACCTTATCATGGTTGAGCTGAGAATATCTTCTAAGATACAACAACAGATCGATGTCAAGGATATTGGATGGTAGTTTTGTGGATCACTTCAACTACCCTTCGTTGTAGATGAGTGTGACCTGTACCTTTTCTCAAGAACTAGGCATAGCTTTTTATTCAAGGGATCTATGATGTATTTAGAAGAGGGGCTAACTCAGCCACAAGTTCAGTATAGAATCTGAAAGGGATTCCATTGGGGCCTGGAGTTTTGTTCAGTTTTAACAATTTCAGCTGTCCTTAAACACTACTGAAACTAACACTTATTTTATTCATCTTTTCATTGGTCTGGGGATTAAATTTGTGCAATTCTCCTTGGTTTTCCTTTGTAAAGGAACATTTGAAAGCTCAATTAAGCATTTCAGCTTGTGCTTTGCTGCCCTTAATATTAGTTCCTGTCTCATTCACTAGGGAATGGACACACTGACCTTGGTGCCACTAACAGCCTTTACATATGACCAGAATTTCTTTGAGTTCTGTGAAAGGTCACTTGACAATATTCTGCTACTCTAGTCATTGAAGGCTTCACGCGTTGCTCCCTTGTCAACCAAACACGTTTCATTCTGCATCTCTCTATCTATAGCCCCATGTTTTGTTTTGCACAAATTATGCAGTAATCTCTGTTTATTTTAGACGCATCTTTACAGTGACTCTATACCATGGAGGTTCTATACTATTATGAAATGCACTACTGGACACATCCAGTGCCCGATCAACTATTCTTTTAGACTTCCACCAGAGTTCCTCTACTTGCTCCTACCCTGAGCTGGAGGTTTCAAGTCCCTCATCGAAATATGACATTACTGAACATATGTATCTTTCTGCTTGTTTTAGTTGCCCATTGGGGCCACAAGTAATACCAGTTTCAATGTGGACTGCAGCCAAGAGATCAGGTCTGTTTGTTGCCTTTAGACCCAATACATTTCTGTCATGAGTGGGGTACCTGACTACCTGTTCTAGGTAGTTTTCAGTGAAGGCATTTAGTAAAGTTTCACAGGATGTCTTATCATGCCCACTACTAATAAAACTAATTTTCCCAGCTAATTGTTGGTTGGTAAAGTCTCCACCAATGTTTGCAGTATGACTGGAGATTTTACGTACAAGTGAAGTGAGGTTTTCTCTCAAGTTTTCGGTTACATCAGGAGATGAATATGATGGATGACAGAAGGATCAGCCCTGATACTGAGTCTTGTGCAAACAGTCTCACATACAGCTTCTATTTCTACCTCGGCGAATTTGAGTTTCTTGTCTACTGTGACAGATACACCACCTCTATTTCCCATTTGCCTATCCTTATAATATACACATAAATTTTCCCGAACAATATCACTGCTAATATTTTCAAGTTCCAATCAGCTTTCTGTGCCTAGTGTTATGTGAGCTTTACTGCTTTTCATGAGTGTTCAAACTCAGGCACTTTGGTGCAAATGCTTCAGCAGTTTACCGTTCAAATTTTAATACTGTAACAGGAGGGAGACATTTCTTTCCTTCTGACATCGATACTTCGGGTTTCCTACAACTATTATCATCTGGATTGGGTGAAGAGTTGCCTAATCTAAGAAACCCTTGTGTTTACCCCACACACAGTCAGCTACCTGAGTGTGAAGTGCATAACTGACCTTATTTGAAAAATTTTGTATTCTTTACTTACGAAGACAATTTAGATTTATTGAGACACTTGGCATTAACATTCGAATGTAATTCATTAGCAATCAAACAATCAAATATCACTGAAGGTGCATGGTTGTTCAATGTGCTAGGAATTTAAGATTGTAAAATACTGGGATAACTGTGTATACAATTAAAAATCAAGTACTTTGGGAAGACCTTAAAAATATATTTTGATATGCAGAGTAAAGAGTACAGACAAAACTTAATACACAGAACAGGTGACAACAACCCAGTACCCATGCGGATCCAGATTACTAGCCAAGGATGCTACCCTTACACCATGGATACCTCGAGGGAAAGTAACTCATTTTCCCGTACTTACATTAGTCAATCATTCTTATACACTTATCAGGTGTTGTAAGTTTGTGTTCACATAAGAAACACCCATCTTTAATACAGTGATGAGATAGTAAAATTTATTTCTGGTGATCTGCGTACATTTACAGAAATTGTCAGATGACCTTGGTGGTTGATGACAAAAATTATGAGATTCCTAATTAAGATCTTTCCCTCTGTATGTTTCATGCACGGTGCACCTTATCATGATTTTTTTCTAAACTAAAACTATTCTTGCTGCCATACTCTTAATTTACAATATTCTACGATTTATGGGCGCCATTTTATAGAAGCAGCTGACCAGCTCTAGTGGTATCTTGTAGCAGGAGTTCATCACTTGCAAGCAGTACACAGGTGCACCTCCTCTGATGCTGCTACTTGTAGCTGGAATATCACAAATCCAGATGTTGTGCTAACTTTATTCTTCTTCTACTCTTCTTTTTACATTGAATGTAAAGGTGAAAAATAAAATGGACGGTTTTAGAGATAAGATAGGTGGCTTTTTGCATTGTTACTTAAAAACAGCAATAACAAAAGAGATAATGAAACACAATAAGCATACAGTTAAAACATTTTGCTATAACACAGATATTTAAAAGAAACGCTTTTCCTGGCACTAGAAACTGGAAGGACCTATCATGGGATCAGGAGTCAGCTGTTGGAGGAGAAAAGGTTGGCTAGTGAGGAAAGTAGGAATGTGTTGGTGTAAGGATGGAGTACTGTTGCATTGCAGCCGTGGAATAGGGGCAGCCGTTGGGACAGAAGAGGGGGTGGAGCAGAGAGGAGTTGAAGATTACGTTGGGAGACGATGGATTTGAAGACGTTGCTGAACACTGAGAGGAGGCAGATGGGGTGGTACGAAGAGGTATCAGTAGGAGGTTTCTGTTATTTAAGGAAAAGTAGGATTTTGGAGGTTTTCCACAGCTCAGGGTAGTAACCTGTGGAAAGGATAGTAGTATAAAGGGTTGCAAAGGTGATGAGAAAGGAGAGGGGGCATTCTTTTAAGGTGTTGATAGGTGATGCAGTTGTGACCAGAGAGATGTGTTGCTGTGAATTACTTGTTTTATGTCGTGCTGTGACTGGTGTCTTTAATTCTGTTTCTGATATTTTATCCAAGTACTGGAAACTGGAAGCCAGGGGTGGGAGAGATTAGTGTCAGTACATTCATAGATGGTACAGAAGAGGGAGTAATCAAAATGAGGCTCATCAGGGGTGGAGGATAAGTTGGAGAGATAGGACACAAAGTATTAGCTTTGCTCTGGTTGTCAAGTAATGGAAGGTTGTTGAGAAGGATTGTGTAATGAGGTATAGGATTATTAGCAGTGAGTTGATGGAAAGCTTTCCAGTACTTGGAAGAGTGTAGCATTGAGTTCGGCGCATGTCTGGCAGTAGTCCTGGTGTATTTTAGCATTAAGTAAGTTCCTGATGTGTGTCTGTATTTGCAAGGGGCGGATGAGTGTATCCCAGTCATGAGTGTATAAGAAAGAGCCGTACTGGTGATGCAATTCTCAGAGAAGACGTAGCTTGTGTGTGTGTGTGTGGGGGGGGGGGGTTATGAGAACATATGGCCTTGGTAGGTATGTGGGCAGATATTGCATCCGACAAAGTGTGCTATGGTAAGACCATGACATGCGAGATATCATCAGTTTGCTGGAAGAGTAGGGGGTGGCATCCAGTCTGGGTATCTACAGATGCCCAATACGCTTTCAGATTGATACAGGAATAGTCTTGGTTAACTTTTGGATGGAGTTTGGATGGGGTGCATGGAAATGATGTTGTGTGTAGGAGTTGGTGAGGAGAACAGGTAGATGGTCACTTCAGATTGGATCAAGGACTTCTGCAGTGAGGTGTCCAAGGAGGCTGGGAAATGCAAGGACGACATATGGGGTGGTGTTGCTTTCGAGATAGGTGTGCTGTGGGATCAGTACAATGTCACTTAGGAGGAAATTGGTAAGCTGCCACAATCACTGGAGTTCTACAAAGGATCTACTATGGATGTTGAGGTTAGCGGCAATAATACAGGTAGAAAAGTTAACGATCGAGTTGAGTGAGGAAATCTTAGGGGATGGGATTATTAGGTTAGATGTAGATATTAGCACAAGTTTTTGGAAAAGAGGTTGAGGATAAGGCATTCAGTGAGAGTATTTAGTAGTGTTATGGCCAATTCACCTCTGGCCAGGGGAAGGATAGCACTTGGTTTCAGGAGTATGTGGCCTGAGTGCTGAGGTGGAAAACAGAGCAGGCAGTGAGAGAAATTTGTTGTAGGGTATGTAGTCATAGTAAGGGGTGGATTTTTTGGAGGGCAATGGTGAGGAACCTGATGATGTCTTCAGCAATTGGAGTTGGGCAGAGTGAATCATTTGGATGTATAGCATGATCAGTAGGGTGGACGGGTACTGTTAATTGTGGTTTGACGGGTGGGGGTTTAGCCTAGCACTGGACGAAGTAGGTCATTACAGGTGTTGCACGTTGTCGGGGAGATGAGGTTGGGACAGTTTTTGTGGAAGTTGGAGTCCTTAAAGTGAGAGCAGGTGAGGGGGCTGAATTTTTAGTCAGGAATGAGATGGTCATTATAAATAAGGAATTTTTGACACAGTAGGACTAGCGAGGGGACTTGAAGGGTTTTGACTTTATGCCAGTGGTTGTAAATCAGGGCTCCCTCTATGAGGAGGTGATCAGTGTAGGGGGCAGACTCTGTGAAGACTTGCATGAGATAGATGGGACACAAGGCATTGTAGATACAGCAGGCTTTATGGATATCTAAAGCAGGATTCAAATCGAGTTCAGGAACTATATCCTCTGCTGTGATCTCAGGTCCAATCTTTGTTATTACAGCAGTGAAGTTGGGGGACAGTGAGGAGGCTGTGGTTGTTTGGATGTGAAGTGGTGCTGAAGGGAGTGACGGAGGCATGAGGGCCAAAGGTAATGTGGGATTTTGTAGAGGAAGTCGGAGTGAAAGTTGGGAGTTAGGATTAGTGGATTTGATGAGGATAGAATCTTTGTGGGGGGGGGTTGATTTGAGTGATGAGGATGTGATGGATGTATTTTCATATTTTTAAAGTGAGGGATTTAGCATGTAGGAATTTGGATCAGGGCTGGAGATAAGGAAACTGGAAACAGCCAGGGGAGAAGATGCATGAGAACAGCAGTGTTGATGTGCTCAGTAGGATCAGGAGTTGTTTGTGACTTTTTGGTTATGTTGCTAGTAGTGGAGTCTGTGTTAGGGCACTTACATAGTTTTTTGTTGACTTGAGTATATTGTGGGGGTTGGGGAAATGGAGGAGACAGGATGTGGTGTAGTGCTGGTCCTTGCAACAGGCTCAAGTAGGTTCAGACAAGTGTTGATTGCAATGTGGTTTCAGGCTTTGTAATGGTACCTCAATGAGCTGTTATTTATGTGGAGTTGCTGAGGAGGTGGATGGCGTGGGAAAAGTTGGAAATGGGGGATAGACAAAGAATGTTGTTGAAGATGTGGAAGAGGCCATGTGAAAGGCAGTGTAGGTAAAGGAAGTGACTGCAAATGGTGACAATACTGTTGGAAGGGAAGAGTGGATATAGGATGATGGGTTGCTCCATGTAGTCATGGTCCAAATAGAAGAGGAAATGGTGTAAATGACAGGGTGGCTGGAGTGTCCAGTGTGGATCAAAGGATGCAGTTGAACATACGCATAGCCTAGTGGCCCCTGCCAGTCTCTGCAGCAACAAATGCGAACTAGAGGCAGAGATCTCTAGTTGGTTGGTGTTGATGGTTGAGCTGTAACAAAAATAAACATTTCTGATATCTATGCAGTAGTAGATAATGATACAACTGTGTAAAATGAGCCCCTCAATACCATTTTCATTCTGACAATATTTTTTGGCATTTTCTACATGAATTTCTCTGTGTGTGCTTGTGGATTGATTACAATGTATGGTAGTTATTTTTTTAAATTAAATTCATCACATTATTTTTTTCTTGACAGTTTGAAATGTTTTTTCTTACTTTCACATATTTTCTGAAAACATTAAGTACCCACTGTTACCAGTTTTGTTCTCTATACCAGCCATCAGTAAATAAGCTTATTCTTGCCAAATACAAGTTCTGAAAACATGTTAGAAAAGAGACTTTTAAAAAATATCTGACAGTTAACATTTTACAAAATGTACTTATCATTTTAGTAATATCTTCTGCACAAAAGTTATCGCAGTTGGATTGTATCAGTCAAACTCTGTAAACTATCGAAGTGTAATAACTTTGTTTTAAGCAGTAATGACTGCTACACACTGTCACCAGACTGTGCTGATACTGTGTTCGGCAAATGTGATAGTCACTTGCGCCTATCTCAAGTGTGTGCGAAGACAGAACAAAATCATCACAGATGCTGCAGCAAAGGGCCACATTTATCCTTAGAACATAAGAGCAGCTAGTGATTTTTACTCTTTCTCTGAGTCATTTTCTTACTTTTATTAAAAACAACACCAATACCTAACTTAGTGATGAGATTTTGAGAATTAATTGATGTATTGAATGATGAAACTAAAAAAAAAGTTTCAGGAGTGAAATTAAAATTCAATATGAATGCATATGAATGATACGATTCGTTGATGGCATTGCTATCCCAAGTGAAATTGAAGAAGAATTACATGATCTCCTGAAGGGAATGAACAATCTAATGAGTACACAGTATGGTTTGAGAGTAAATCAAAGAAAGACAAAGCTCATCAGAAGTAGCAGAAATGAGAATAGTCAGAAACTTAGCACCAGGACTGATGGTCACAAAGTATATGAAGTTAAGGAATTGTGCTACCTAGGCAGCAAAATAACCAATGATGGGCGGAGCATAGAGGACATCTAAAGCAGATTAGCACTGGCAAAAAGGGCATTTGTGGCCTAGAGAACTCTACTAGTATCAAACATAGTCTTTAAGTTTTTGGAAAGGAATTTGTGGAAAACAGTGACAAGGAGAAGGGGCAGAGTGATAGGACTTCTATTAAGATATCAGGGAATGACTTCTATGGAATTAGAGTGAGCTGCAGAGTGCAAAAACTGCAGAGGAAGACAGAGACTGGAATACATCCATCAAATAATTGAGGAAGATAAAACCCAAATGCTAGGTCTAAAGACAACTTCACGCAGGGATGAATTAGGGGCCACAAATATATTTATAAAGAAATAATATTCGAAGACAAAAATTGTCTCTGCTCTGGCAAAATAACCAACAACTTATTGCTATGTAAATCGGCAGACAGTTCAGTGTTGCAAGATTTTAAAATCTTATTGTAGGATATTCGTTGATCTAGTCATTTCGAAAAGACTAATTTTTAGTTTAACAGATGCCGCATCACACACAAGGCTACTTCCCACAAATAATTTGCAAATAGATTTGTTTTTGGAGAGGGTGTGCCTTGAGCAAAACATAGTGTTTTATTTTTATTCCCCAGACATGTTTTGCTGAAGTTTCAGCATCATCAATGTTTTTTTTTTTTTTTTCGTATATTTTGCATATATGTATACCTTGGTACCACACTCTGTGGATTTCCTGGATTTTAGTAATACAGTGCAGTTTTTTTTTGTTTTGTTTTACAGCTTGTCATCTGCAGATGACAAACTTGCCATGGATTTTATGTAATTTAATGCAGTTGTTTTGTTTCACAGTTCGTCAAGTGATGTAAAAAGGTACAACGAAATTGAACTTTTTGTGGCATGAAAAAAGTTGCACCTCTGAACAAGCCATTGACAACTAGGAGTTCATAGATGCAACTGCAGTATGCTGCTGGCTGTGGCGACGCCTTGTTGGATGTGTGAACCTGTCTTTACTGTGTGTCATTCTGTAGGTGTGCCATTGTTTATATACATAATGATTTTTATTAATGTTTAAAAACACATGAAGCCACATTGACAGAGCTGTGACAAGTAATTACTACATGAAACATGAGGCCGCAAATGTCAGGAAGTGCCCCAAATGTGAATGACAGATGTTGAAAATGTGACGTCAACAGATGACGTACCTCGAAAGCGTGCCCTATTTATATCTACATTACGAGAGGTATTGTGTCAGAACTTCTCTCAAACACTACGTTTTCATGTGTCACCTTTCGAAAGGAGAAAACCAGATTTTGGAAACTGTTTTTCCCTGTCGTTTTTACATGTTAAGTTCTTAAGTTAAATACAGCCTCTGGAAAACAGCTGATCCAGTTACTGATTCAGTGAACACAATTGTCATTTCTCTTCACTTAAAATATTACAGGTAGACAGCTTCATGATCAGTCTAAGACTTCTGCTTCTCCTTCACTGCACAGTAAATTAATATTAACCAAATATTCTGAAAACAAGACTTAACTTCACAACCCAAGCACGTTTCAAAACCTGTCGTGTTTTCATGGGAGCGAAAATCAATAGTGCAATTGGAAACCAGCTACTACAAGCGGATTTCCAGAATGTATTTTAAAGTGTTTAGATACCACCCGGAAGCGGTATTGAGAAATTGGTTTACGAAATCTGGGTTTGGCAGCCCCATATAAACAGGGTGAAAGATATACTTAAGCTGTCTCAAAGGTCTCAATATACAGTATATTTATGTAAGAGCGTGCAAAAATGTAGCAGGGCATAGAGAATGCTCCACTGACCAATTTGACATACAGACGTAGGGAACCAGAGGTCGGAGAAGCCAGCTTAAGTAGATATCGATTGTCTACTGCTTTGTCTAGTTTTACTGTTTTCCAGCTTATTTATAACTAACATGCGTACAACTTAACATGTGCTATGCTGTTTATTTACATGTTCATTAATTATTACTTGCATGGAAATGAGGAAGTTACTTAAGAAGTATCTCCTGGTCACTGAGTTGGAAGGAGAGGGCCTGTTCCATGGCTTGCAAGGTTACTTGCCTGACTCCCCTTGATTATTTCCTCTGGGAATATCTGAAGTGACTTAAAGTCACTTGTGTATGAGACCCCAGTGAATACGGTGACGGAATTAGTTGCCAGAGTTGTATCTGCCTGTGATGCGATTCAAAACACGCCAGGGATATTTGTCAGAGTGTGTCAGAATCTTGTTTGCCGATGTCATGCTTGCATTGAGGTTGATGGCCATCAATTTCAGTGAATTTTGTTAGATACAGTTACAAATGGTATGTTTATTGTGTCAAATATGGTATCTGCAGTTAACTGTAACTAATGTAAATAAAAAAGTTCCCTGTTATCTCCTTAAGCTGGCTTCTCCACCATTTGGTTCCCTACCTCAAATGGTTCAGTGGAGCATCCTGTACGCTCTATCAAAATTTTGCGCGCCCTTATGGAAACACCCTCCCATCTCTGTTGTCAAGGCAACTCCCAGCCTAGCCACTTTGCTCGCCATGGATGCAATTCAGCAAACATCTCAGAGTTACCACCTTCGCCTCAGTGTCGCTAGTAATGTGCAGTATGCTGGAAAATGTCTGCACCAACAGTCCAAACGCAGTAAACATTAAGCTTTGTCGTTTCCCTTTCTAGATTTATGAGAGTACTCTGTTAAGGTGTGATTAAGGGATTATGGTGGATTTATTTCATTATAAGGTGATACATAGCTGTAGAAATTTGGTATAAGATACCATTACAGAGCTTGCAAAAATCTTATGTGTGTTTTGTGTTTCACATGCCCTCCCAAATTTGCCACCTTGTCAGTACAATCACATAACAAAGTTATTTCTTATGATCCTGCCATATATTACATTAACACAGTAATGTCTTGTTACTGGTTTCACTTTACTGAAAGCAATTATGTAGTACTCTGTGCCTTTTTTTGCACAAACCAAAGTGGTAAAATCAAAGGAGTTTCATTTGACGAATTTCCCAGCCAGAGTGGCCTCAAGTAGATCTTATGTGGTATGAAGCCTTCATTTCCAAGAATCTGACAATCGACCTAGATCAAAATTAAGAAATTGCAGAACGCTGTTGTTCCCTCAGTTCTCAATTTTTATCTAACATGTAAAGTCTGCGGAGTCAGACAACAACGCAGGCTTATTACCAAACATTCGTTGAATGTGTCATAAAAAAAAATTAAAAAAAAAAACAAATCGAAAATATGAAAGCACTGGGCAAACCCATGATCAGGTGTCTCCCTGGACATCGGTGACATTTTAGAAGAAAAGGTGATCAAAATAGAACAAAATAAATTGTGATTGAAACTGTGGAGAGTGCAATTTAAACTTTTTTTGTCATCAGTCTTCTGACTGGTTTGATGCTGCCCACCACAAATTTCTCCTGTGCTCTTTTATGTCTTGAAAAGAAACTCAATCAAACCGCTCAAGAGTTGGGCCATATAACAATAATTGTCGCAAAGCTTTTTCAAATATATAATTAAAACAGCAGAGCAAGGTCCATCAAATGAAAAATATTCCTTTTTTCTAGCGCAAATATCAAATTTCAAAAAATCCTGTTCCAGATGGACAGAATATATTATAAAACAGAACATAGTGCCGGAATCAGTCTCACCCAAAGCATACAGATGTTCTAGAAAAAATACCTTGTAGTTATCTTCTATGAGCACACTATCCTGCTATATGGGTAACACTTCATGCGAAACAGGAGTTACAAACGTTGTAAAAAAGATGAACCTTAGAAGCTAAACTTTTGAATGAGGTTGAAAGATTTTGTTCCTTGATAGTGGATAAAATTGCAATAAAACAGCAATATGATAGAAAGCCAGACACTTTCTTTGATCATACAACATATGTTAACAAAAGCTGTTAGAAGTTAAGAATGACAAGAACGTGAGAGAATGTAAAATTTCCATCAAAAATTTACTATTTTCGTGATAGCGATTTTATGCACGAAGTACAGGCTGCCTACTGTGTTTTCACCAAAAGAATCTCAGGCAAGAAACTACACAATTTGACACCGTCCATTAGCTGAGAGATCAAGGACTGCGAATTTCATACAGTATGTCTAGCTACTGACAATTATAGACCAATGTATATATGATGAGACACCTTTCCTATGGTAAAATTTTGAAGCCACAAATTATTCACCCAAATTATACAATTCGACCACTATTTCTTGCGTTTGATCAGTGCCATATTTTAAAAAAATACAAGGAACGTATTTTTGGAGAAGATCATATTTGACAGAGAAGACGAAATAAGTGACTGTCACTTGAAAACCCTCTAAGAACCGAAGGCAAATCAAGTCGTAAAATCTGTCCACTTTTTGACTCAAAAACACACCAGCCATAACAACATAGAAAAATGATTTGAAGCGATTGGGGTATATTTTTCCTACATCACTAAAGCTGGGTTTACACTAGCAAGTCGCTTGCAGAAGTTATTGCTGCAAGTTATTGCTAGCCGCTTGCAGCTGTTTTTGCACAGCAGTGCAAGAATTAAGCAAGATTCTTCCGCAATTTCTTCGGCAAGAAATTTGCGTCAACAACTTGCTGATACTGTTTACGTATGCTTTCAGTACCACTGTGAGTGTCAGCCGAAGTGTAAAATGACAAGTAGGCGGGTGAGATATGCTGCAGCTCTTGTAATTGTAATGCAAAACGTGAAAAAGAGAAGTATTTGGGTTAGAGAGTAGATAGTGAGAAGATCGCAAAATGGTGCCTATAATAATCTTTTGCAAGAACTTAGTATCGAGAGCATGGATACCTTTGAAAACTTTTGCAGAATGTCCTCAAATGATCTGGAGTATTTGTTGATGTTAATAGCGCCCGTCAAGTCAAAACGAGACACAAACGTCTGTACTGCTATTTCAGCAAATGAGCTACGAATAAAATAGGCATTTCATTTATTCATGTGAAACATACAACCAAAAAAACGTTTGCATTTTGAAATCTTTTCTTTCTAGGAGACTCATACAAGTCCCTAATGTACTTGTTTCGTATTCCCGTCAGCACGATTTCTCTGATCATGCCCGATGTATGTAGAGCCATTTTTAACGTCTCGAAAAGGGAAATTATTTGAAGGTACGTGAAAACACAACAATGCAATTAAATTTTTATTGAAATAAACTGCATTTTACAGAATGATATGCTTATAAAAATGATTTTTTTTCTAATGCTCATAAAATGGAAAGTAACAAGCTAATTAAATAGAACATGTAATAATTACACATCGTCTTTTTCTAGACGCCTAAAACAACAAGCGAGTGTATGCAGGTAGCAAAGGGGTTATGCTACTTTCTATGTACTTCTTTTACAGATATGTCGAATATCGACAAGATTTCATTTAATGTGCTCATCTTCTTCACTCTATCCTTAAAGTCTCGATTATGCTCATTCCATATTTCGGGGTAGTTCTCCACAGCTTCAATAAAATGTTCTGTATCCTGCTTTATCCACTCCCGTTTCTCCTCCATTTCTGAAATTTGTTTGCATATAATATGTAAGATGGTTGTCTAAAATTAAGTCACCACATTAAGTAAAATGTTGAATATGAGTGTTGTGCACACGACATATTTATTATAACTTGCGATTCCTACTTGTAGGAAATAGAAATAAATGCTAAAAGTTGCAAGTAACTTGCAGATACTTCTTGCGTGGTGTGCACACTCGAAGCGGAAAACGTGCAGCAAGTCACTTCCACAATGAATTGCTGCAGTCGCAAGTCGACTTGGCGATATGTTTACACTCGCAACTCGCGCGGCAAGTTCCTCCACACAAGTAAATTGCTGCAATAACTTGCTAGTGTAACCCGAGCATAATATCTCTACATAACTAATATCTTTGGAATATCTCCAAACACATTCTGAACATACAAGACCACAGTAACAGTATATTTCATGAAAATGATACAAACATGGCTCAACACCCACGATGTTAGCAGTTATGAGAATGCTTCGTTTTGTAAGATAATGAAACGCCTACAGCCCTCAGCGCTTCATTGTGCTATGTTCAGGCTGTAGTTGATGCTGATCCATATATACACCCAATCAGTGGCCAACATAAATGGTTACGCAGACTATCTGTAAACAATGGTATCAGTACTCCAACCATGGTTGGCAACTGTTATGTTGACCCCTGATGTGGTGGATAAATGGATCGTGTTACCTGTGTCAGCATCAACTATGGCCTGAAGGTGGCGCACTGAAGCACCGAAACTGGTAGCTGCACAATAAATAAGATCTTAAGGATGGCTGTAGGCGTTTCATTTTCTTGCAGTACTGAACAACTCTGGTCCAGAAGGCCTCCAGTCAAAAGGATGGACAGACAAATACAGTAAGTTTTGTCCTGCCAAGATCCATTTTTTAGAACAGTGCTGATGACAGGCATCATTACCTGAAAAAAATGAGATCCTTATGCATGTTTAGGATGCAAAAACGTATGGCATGTACAAGGAGTGTTTGAGTGTTTCTCCTCAGCAATTAGACTTATGAAGCATTTCAGTTGACTCTAGTGTCCTAAGTAGCATGTGTTCGATGCCTATTGTTATTGAACTTTCATTTCATGCTAATATTCTATAGAAATGTTCTTTATCAGTTTGAGGAGAACCTCAGACAACAACGACATGCAGGATGCAAGAGCTATTATCCTTGCCCTTAATAGAATCTTGAAGATAGGAATTCCTTTTCAACAACAAAATCTTCGGACTCTGAGAGATGAATGTTATTAGCTGCAACAAGTCATCTGACCCAGTTTCATCGTAAATGATACCTAAGATACCAGAAACAGTGACAAAAATCCTGCAGAAACTTAATGAGCCGCAAGGTACACATAGTCTCTTCAAAAAATTTCATTACTGGCAGTTGTTTGATGATGCTGTTATTTATAAAGGGTTGGACAAGATGGCGGAAGGTATACAGACAGTGGTAAAACGCTCCGCATTTAACGATAATTTTTCTGTACCAAGTGTCTTTTTGTGTAGTGAAAAAGTGATAAAAGGACTCCGATTATGCTCAACATTTCAGAAATGGTGCCACTCTCAATGTTTCACGCGAGCCGATAATAAGGAAATAACGTGTGACTGCATTACAAAGTGTAATGGTCGTGAATCGGCAATTAAAATGTGCATTGAAAGTGCAGAACTTTCTGTGTCACAATCGCTGCTCAGTGAATTAAAAGACACCAGAAATTACGTCAAGATGCTTGAAGATTCATTAAGCTATATTACACAAATCTCTGTGAAATCGAAATTACTGAACAGTCTCAAGACACTGTGAAATTCAAATTTCCGTCCTGTGCTTAAACTGACGAATTATCATATACTGCCACGTAATAGTGACAAAATTTCGACGCCTAGCATAACTAATAAAGCCTATAAAGAACAGAAAGAATGACAACACTGTGTGAAGAGCCGAGGAATAAACGTGAAATCAGTATATACTCCGACAATCATGGCACAGGAATGACAAACATTTTACGAAATTATCACAGTGTAAACGCCACCAATGTCATCAAAACAGGAGCTCCTCTATGTGAAGTCGTTAAGAATTGCTCTAATAAAGGCAGAAGTACTAGTAGCTACAGAGTTACCACATATATTTATTATCTCAGAACATGGGCTGAAAGGAAATGAAATTAATGTTTCAGCATACAGGAATATAAAAGAGTTTCAAGTTTCTGCAGATCTGAACATAAGGGCAGAGGGGTGGTAGTCTATGTACACAGTAAAAATGAGGGTACTATTCCATGGTCAGTAGACAACTGTATAGAAATGCTGTTTAAAACTGCAGCAGTACAGGCAACATATTTTGGGAGAAATGTGTGATAATAGGTATCTACAGATTACCAAACAGTCAGATAAATGGATTTCTTAAAGAGTAAGAAGTACTGTTGGATAAGAATAGCCGGGAATTCACCTATATAATTGTAGCTGGTGACCCTAAATATTAACCCACTAAAAGACAACTGTTATACAAGAAGTTTTCAAGATCTGATTAAAACTTGTGGGCTTCATTTAGCAGTAGACAATCCCACGAGATATGGGAAAATACAAGAACATTAATAGATCATGTGATCACTAATGTACAACAGAGCAGGCAGACAGTACAAATCATAAACACGACCATTGCAGACCACTATGGGGTAGTTGTTGAATTTTCAGGCAACATAGGAAAGCCAGAAGAAATATTTAAAGAGTTTAGACAAACAAAGCAAACAAATATGATCGAAGCAGACTAAATCAATTAAAATTTGTGGGGAGGGAACCTGACCTAGGTAGTTCGTGCAGCTATGTCTGCCATAGTGCCTCGGTGGTGTAGTGGTAGCATATCTGCCTAGTAAGCAAGAAGACCCGGGTTCGAGTCCCGGTCGCGGCACAAATTTTAATTGATTTAGTCTGCTTCGATCATATTTGATCATTATCGAGAGATAATAACGAGACGGGAGTCTCAAAGGACACATTTAATTATAAGATCTGAAAAGCAAACAAACATAGATAGGCTACAAAGGCTATTGGAAAGTTAAGACTTCAATGAAGTATACGTAACAGAAAACCTAGATAAAGGATGGGAATCGTTCTTGAAAACATTAGGCCATTAAATAGATATTGCATGTCCATTAGTACATAGAGAAATAAATAAGAAGAATAAAAATTGGGTCCAAGGGAGAGGGAAGAGGTGAAAGGCATGTATGAAAAGTGTCAGTAAACGCCAAACCAAGAAAATAGGGATGCATGTAGGGAAAAGAAGAAAACATACACCAAACTGATAAAAGAGACTAAATTGACATATTATGAAAACAAGATACCAACAAAAATGTCAAAAGTAGTTAACAGACACACACTAAAAACAATGTACTATGGACTAGTCCATTCACACCTCTCATATGGCTTCCTGGCATGGGGAAATACTGCAAATGTGCACACACTGTGGGGCGGCGAAGAAGTTGTCGAATGAGTTGTTTGAATGTTCATTTCACGTAACAGACTATTGCCGATGCAACATATGTGGGACGGCGAAGAAGTCGTTGTTTAATGTTGAATGAAAGTTGAACATTGCCACTTAAATCACGCGAGCCTGGCAACTAATTTGGTGGCCAGTCAGAAAGCGAAGGGAAACTTACTGACCTTAGTTCCCAGTCTGCACGGCCACATTCCTGTACAGCCCAGCTAAACGAAAAATATCCATAGTTCTTCACGGGATTAGGGCTGCTTCAATAAAATTTAAAGTTCCAAACAAGATTTTATTATCTTAAAGGCTCACACAAATTACTCGAAACTTCTGAAAATGCTAAAGACATTAAATATTGTTAATTCAGCCAATCGTTTAATAGTTCAGAGGCGACTTCTACAGCAAGTTCCTCCCGAATAGTTCATTACTCTAACTAACGGTGCTCTATTAATAGTTCGCAATAATGTTAAAAAAAAAAAATTAATGCTCGCCTTAAAAGTGGAGTTAGTCACCACTTGCCACGCGGAATTATACTTCACACGGACGGCACAATAACAGTTTGTTACCGAAGTCTAAACGATCCAGGACGGTGTACAGTCCTCGCGATTTTCAATGTCCGTTTACATTGCTAAGTACGCACATGTCACAGCCCGCTATGACGTCACCCGAGGCGAGGCGCGATCGGACGTTAAGCTCGCGTGGACTAGGCGTTGGTCTAATGCGGAGTGAGCTTACTACTGCCTCTGCCGCTCTTTTTATATAGCTTCGGCGCGTACCGCCAAGAGAGCATCTGTTCTTTCCGTTCATATGCAGATGCCTGCGGCCTCCAAATGACCGCTATCTCAGGCACATAATCTTAAATATCACATTTAATAATAGCTTTACAAACTTCTCAATTTTTGTATACATACATCTGAGCAGTACAGAAGCACGTAGAAAATCTCAGCCCGCTAAAATTAAAACTTTACTCTCTAGAATTTTTACAATGGAACTAACGGTAGATTGTTACCTCTGAACCATAGCTTTATCAAGACTTGTATCAGCTGTTAATTATGCTACAAGACTAAAACTTGGTGTAGCTTTGTTAATTGTCCTATCTGATCATTGGTCTTAAAGAATTTGTTTTATCATTAAAATTTAAAGTACTTAATCTATAATGCTTATGTACATTTTACTCACAAAAGTAGTTTTTACTAAATTACTAAAAAACTAGAAGAGGTAACTGATTGTGGTATTTCCATTATTATTATTAGGGTGAACTGAAGCATCCTACCAATTTTCAATATTGTAGCTCTATTATTTCGCGCCTCTGATTTTTCCGAAAAACACGGATTCTGGAGTCAATTTTAGTTTTATGGTTTTGGAAACCAGCACCACTCATTAATGACTTCTTACTGCACCTTCTCACCAAATTTTGGCTTCCTAGCGTCATTATTTAGCGCCTCCTATTTTTCTTTCAAAACGTGAATTTTACGTAAACTACTAATTTTATAACATTAAGATTTGTTACCTGAAACATTATTACATAGAACTATACTTTAACAAAGTTTTACACACAAATCTTAATTTTTACTTTTATGTTAAATGTGGTGCAATACTATATGCAGGCGCGTTACGATGACGTGACGCTACTAGCAGTGAACTAGGGTAAGTCCCGTGCACTCGCTCGCCTCTGTATCTTATACATGATACAGCGCTTGCTTTGCTTCATCACCCCCTTTTTAATTTTCGTGAAAATCTATTTTTGAACAAAATTAAATTTCTAAAAGAACAAACAAGCGATGGATTACTTTAGTATACCTCTTTCAACTTAAGTTGCTTCTTCTTAGGAAATTCCTTATTACTACATACACAAAATAACCATACTCATATACACATAGAAAACCTAGTACAGAAGACATTCACAAATTATTTACATACATTTACATGGAAATATAAATTTTTCAATGGTTACAAAATAGTTATTTTTTTTTTCTTTAAAATCAGTCTCTTCCTGAAAAAGAAAATACACACGACTTTTATCACTGCAACGCACTCACATTTTTCTTTTACTATAATACTCGGCACTGTGGTGGGTGTCCTATTGTAACACTCATTTAATTTCACTGATTGACAAAATTGTGGGAGGAAATTGTATTCACTGTGGTTTGCGTCTCTACTTCCAATCTCCCTACCGCTTGTTGTCAGTCATTCATGCAGCCTGCATGTCCCTGAGAAACAGACAATACAGTCTAAGTTTCTGTTTTCAACTTATATCTAAGGTAGGACAAAGTACATTTTATAGTTTATATTCTGGCACTATTTTACTAATTGTGAAGTTGTCAGAAAGACATTTAACACTAAGTCATATCTGATACAATAGCTCCTACTTTCTTCTTTCATAAATAATCTTTTAGGTTCCTAAATAGTGAAAATTCTTTTAGCAAATTAATATATTAAGATCTTGCTTCAACTTAGAAAATTGAGTAACCTTTTAGTTTTAATGTACTCTGGCTTAATTATCGTATGGATTAGTTCATCAAAGAAGTCATTTGCTGACCAGCACTTTGCTTTATTGTATGAATTACTAAAGAAATTAGTTATTTTCAGTATACCGATTCCAAATTTCTGCATTTTCCAATATTTGTGTGTTTCTGTTGTCTGTTTAACTATTTATTTGCCTCAAGCAAGATTTAGCGTTTTTCACCATTTCACGAGACGTGAGGGAATTATTCTTTAATCCTACATCATTTACTTCAATTTACTTACTTCACTTCTTCACCTTATTCATTTTCTCCCTTTTCTTCCAGATTCAAAATACTTCATTTCTCCACTTCTTTCTCCCTTTTCCTTTTGTCAGCCTATTGACGTCCTGTTTCTATATATTTGGTGCGATCCTCACACCACTTCCACACATCTCCATTTATTTAATTCTAAAACGCCATTGCTTGCCTCTATGAGCATTACCTTCTTACGCTGTTTTCCTTCAGACAACCTTATTTCTAGCAACATACTACCTTCTGCATAATCTCATGGATTATTCATATTCATACCGTACTTCGTATACTGCAAAGTGTCTCTCTTAGTTGTAGTTTCTAACCCTTTACAATTACATGAAATATTTTAATTTATTTATTTTAGCCATGTTTGCCTCTTATTGGTACTCAGACTTTTGTTTTGCCATTCACTAGGTAGATCCTTACTAAGAATACTTAAAACCTAATAGCATATATACAACATGAAGACATATGTGATTTTTACCTGTTATGATAGACCAGAAGAAGGGAATGAAACTTGAAAAGGAAATAAAGTTTCACCCAGCTGGGACTGCACGGTACGCCAAACCGTGTATCCGCCAAAGAGTGGCAGACTCCCTACAGTAATTAATTACTGTTAATTTTAAATTCCTTTAGGATGTGTCTCTCTTCAACCTTAGCACTTTCCTCATTCTCACTGAAAACCAAATTTTCCTGCAAGTATCCTTTATTCTTTATTACTCTAATAGGCAGTTCCCAAGTTTCATTACTACCGCCTATATGACTTCCTATAAAAGACTCTCTTATCACTTTAGAGTCAGGTAAAGTTAAAATTAAGTTGTTCTGATCAAAATTGATCTTTCCCTGGTACTTTGATAAGAAATAAGTACCAATCAACATATCAACACTTAAGCCTAGCACAATCAAACAAGGATGATCTATTACTACGTCATTTATACCAATGGGTATCAAAGCTTCGTGTTGAACTGGTCTAGAGACTTTTCCAGTAGCACCTATAATCTTTAAGCCACTTACTTTCATAACTGTTAACTTCTCTTTATTGGGTATGGTGTCAAAAAATGTTTGTGATAAAGCACTTGCTTCACTGCCACTGTCAAGCAGACAACGCACAGTGACTCCTGATATGTTTACTTTGATAACAGGGTGAGTTATTTTACATTGAACAGGTTGCTCACACACCTCGTCTAATAAATCTCGTTCTATGTTCTTCCAGCTAAAGTAATTCTGATCAGTTGCAATTACATTTACATCCTGGGGCTCATCATGCTCTATAATCTTAGCTGCTTTCTCTAATCTGTCCACTAACTTTAAATTGAAGCATCTGACGACTTTTTCTACTTTTGTTTGCTGCACATCAGCCAAACTATCCTCTACCTCTGAGCAACTGCGTCCCTGCGCAATATTGCTGTTCATAAGAATGTCGTCACCTTCAACCATTTGTGGCACGTTTACACAGCTACTAGATTCTTTCACCTCGTTACTATTTCTACCCCCTTCATTCATCATTTCCTCCTCTCTAAAGTTTTGCAGTACTGATTCTACTTCTGCTACTTCTACTTCAGCTTTTAGATTGCCATTTTCATCGAAGATGTAAGCTTTTACTTCATCATTATTCCCATCAGACTCAAACCCATTATCTATTTCTTCCCCATTATCTACCTTGAGTTCCTGTTCTTCCTTGACCCATTTTTCTAGTGTATCCAAAATACTATCCACTATTTTGTGAGAGTGGCTTAACACATCACTGGTATTATCTGTATTTATTTCGTCATCCATGTTGTCTGTCTGTGTATGTTGGCTGATTGTCTGTGTTTCCGTTACTGGCTGTGTTACTGTTACCGCCTGGTGAGCGCCAGTTTCCTCATAGACGGGATTTAGTTTCCCACACGCGGCCTGTTGTGTTCATCTGTGACACCACTAGATATAGTAGCATCATGACTCCCTTCTTGTCTTAATGGCATAGTATTTACTTCTCCACTTTCGTCATAGTAGTTGTTACGAAAGCGTGGTGAGTATCTACCCCCTCTTCCTCTGCCACGGCTTTGGTTTCGATAGTTTGTTTTGGTGTGCCTAACTTCCATATTTCTAACGTTCACGTTTCCATTATTTTGTACGTGATTGTTAGAAGATTTGTTATTCTGCTGCACCTGCTCCTCAGCAGCAGCTACTCTTTCCACTCTTTCCAGATATTCAATAAATTTGTCTATATTATCTCTAGGGGCGGAAATGATCCTCTTCTGCCAGTACCACGGCAGCTTACCTTCTAAACCCATAATGATCATATCTGGCTTCATCTTTTCTGTCAAATGTGACAGTCTTGAAACCCACTTCCTAGCGAAATCCTTTACTGATTCACGCCCTGGGAAAAACTTCTTACCACTCCAGAATTCCCTTAACACATCATTTTGTTTGTTATGTGACCAGTATTCGTTGAGAAATGCAGACTTAAATTCAGATAAAGTTTTACATTTGATCATTACATCCGCTGACCATCGCAAAGCATCACCTGACAAATGACTTCTTATAAATGAAATTTTTTCTCTTTCTGACCAATTGTTGGGGAGAACATCCTCAAAGTCATTTCAAAATTCAAGAGGGTGAATGTACTTATCAGGATCAAAGCGCAAAAACTGTCGACACCCTATAAAAGCGGCGTCAACTGAAGTCACATGCTGTACAGTAGAATGACTAGAATTAACAGAGGTTACTCTATTTTCTAGGTTAGCAATGTTAGTATTTAATTCCTCTACTTGTGACTCTACTGCTTCTATCCTGGCAGAACATCTTTGTTCCACTGCACCACGAATTTCGGTACAGGTTTCTTTTACTTTCTCAATGTTTTTCTGACAAGTATCTACTTTAATTTGTACCTCTTTAACTTTGTCAGAGCAAAGTTTGGACTCGTTGCTCAATCTTTCGGACAACCTCACTTCCAAAAGTTCATCTGCCTCTTGATAATTTTTTTGAATTTGATCTATTTCACATTTGAAAGTACTATGCATTTTAGTTAACTGTTGCCCTACTTTTACTTGAACGTCATGATGAATAGCATCTATCTTATAATTCAAACTATTCCATTTTGATTGCAGTTCTTCTTTTAGTTCTTTATTACTATCCTCAATTTTAGCCTCAATTTTATTTTCCAACCCTTAATTACTAACCTCAATTTTATTCTCCAACTCTTTATTACTATTTTCAATTTTAGCCTCAATTTTATTTTGGTTTGATTCGAGTTTGGCAAACAGTATTTGCATCCAATCCGGAGCTTCGACCTTGATACTTTGTATCTCTTGACTTGACTGAGCTGGAGATATATTGAGCTCAGTTTCACTACCTGACAAAGTTAGCAACTCTACTGGCTCCCTTTTGACTTCTATTTCACTTATTGATTGCATCCCTGCACTCTCATATAAATTAAAGGCATAATTTACTGGTGACAAATTACGTTCTAGTTCAATATTTGAGGGATTAATGGAACCATCCTCATTAAACTCAATTCCTGATCCTGAGGATTCTTGGTCAGAGACCGGTTCCCTTCTGAAATGTACACTACTTTCCATATCTTTTAGTTTGTTAGCAGCAGTTAATAAATATTTTAAAAGTCTTTGACTTAACTTAAATGCTTGATTTCGACGAATGATGTCGTCGCGGTGTACCAGCAATCGTGATGCGACGCGTCGCGACGTATTGAAGGCAGCAGCAGCAGCTGTAGCGTCGAGTACCGCCACAGGAATCGCCTACTGCAATAGCTCCAGGGGGGGGGGGGGGGGGGGGGCAGCAAGGCACCGTTGACCGCTCGGCGCAGCCGGCAGCTGTCTCGCAGATCAGCGCAGCTCCGCGATGACGCACCGTCTTCCTTTAGTCTCAGCGCCGTCGGCAGCCGCGATCCAGCATCGTCGCCTTCCTCACCATCGTCACTAACCAACGTACAGCGGTAGACACTTATTGTTTATACACTACACCCGCCTTTACTGGTAACACTGTTCCCACACTAGTTCAATTCAGTGTCCTGTTATTGCCTACCGAGTTCGTTAATTTATACCAATCGCTTTCACACATCGAGCACTTTTATTTGCTTTTAATTCAGTTTTCCCGGCCGATGCACCATATGTGGGGCGGCGAAGAAGTTGTCGAATGAGTTGTTTGAATGTTCATTTCACGTAACAGACTATTGCCGATGCAACATATGTGGGACGGCGAAGAAGTCGTTGTTTAATGTTGAATGAAAGTTGAACATTGCCACCTTAAATCACGCGAGCCTGGCAACTAATTTGGTGGCCAGTCAGAAAGCGAAGGGAAACTTACTGACCTTAGTTCCCAGTCTGCACGGCCACATTCCTGTACAGCCCAGCTAAACGAAAAATATCCATAGTTCTTCACGGGATTAGGGCTGCTTCAATAAAATTTAAAGTTCCAAACAAGATTTTATTATCTTAAAGGCTCACACAAATTACTCGAAACTTCTGAAAATGCTAAAGACATTAAATATTGTTAATTCAGCCAATCGTTTAATAGTTCAGAGGCGACTTCTACAGCAAGTTCCTCCCGAATAGTTCATTACTCTAACTAACGGTGCTCTATTAATAGTTCGCAATAATGTTAAAAAAAAAATTAATGCTCGCCTTAAAAGTGGAGTTAGTCACCACTTGCCACGCGGAATTATACTTCACACGGACGGCACAATAACAGTTTGTTACCGAAGTCTAAACGATCCAGGACGGTGTACAGTCCTCGCGATTTTCAATGTCCGTTTACATTGCTAAGTACGCACATGTCACAGCCCGCTATGACGTCACCCGAGGCGAGGCGCGATCGGACGTTAAGCTCGCGTGGACTAGGCGTTGGTCTAATGCGGAGTGAGCTTACTACTGCCTCTGCCGCTCTTTTTATATAGCTTCGGCGCGTACCGCCAAGAGAGCATCTGTTCTTTCCGTTCATATGCAGATGCCTGCGGCCTCCAAATGACCGCTATCTCAGGCACATAATCTTAAATATCACATTTAATAATAGCTTTACAAACTTCTCAATTTTTGTATACATACATCTGAGCAGTACAGAAGCACGTAGAAAATCTCAGCCCGCTAAAATTAAAACTTTACTCTCTAGAATTTTTACAATGGAACTAACGGTAGATTGTTACCTCTGAACCATAGCTTTATCAAGACTTGTATCAGCTGTTAATTATGCTACAAGACTAAAACTTGGTGTAGCTTTGTTAATTGTCCTATCTGATCATTGGTCTTAAAGAATTTGTTTTATCATTAAAATTTAAAGTACTTAATCTATAATGCTTATGTACATTTTACTCACAAAAGTAGTTTTTACTAAATTACTAAAAAACTAGAAGAGGTAACTGATTGTGGTATTTCCATTATTATTATTAGGGTGAACTGAAGCATCCTACCAATTTTCAATATTGTAGCTCTATTATTTCGCGCCTCTGATTTTTCCGAAAAACACGGATTCTGGAGTCAATTTTAGTTTTATGGTTTTGGAAACCAGCACCACTCATTAATGACTTCTTACTGCACCTTCTCACCAAATTTTGGCTTCCTAGCGTCATTATTTAGCGCCTCCTATTTTTCTTTCAAAACGTGAATTTTACGTAAACTACTAATTTTATAACATTAAGATTTGTTACCTGAAACATTATTACATAGAACTATACTTTAACAAAGTTTTACACACAAATCTTAATTTTTACTTTTATGTTAAATGTGGTGCAATACTATATGCAGGCGCGTTACGATGACGTGACGCTACTAGCAGTGAACTAGGGTAAGTCCCGTGCACTCGCTCGCCTCTGTATCTTATACATGATACAGCGCTTGCTTTGCTTCAACACAATGGGTATTAAGATTAAAAAAGAGAGCCATATGATGCATCGCAAAAGTATCACCCGGAGAACCCTGCAGAAATAAATTCAGGGAGCTAAAAATTTTAACATTAGCATCATTACATACATATATGAAACAATTATCTACTTAAAAACTAACTGCACTGCAATGCTAAATGGAGAATATCATGAACATAATACAAGAATTAAAAATGGCTAACATATAGAAGGAAACAGGCTAAAATTAACTGACAAAGACCATGTAAATGCTGGGCACATACTCTACAACAGTTGACCACAATGTATAAAGATGGTAGAAGGCATGTCTCTTTTTAAAAAAAGAAAATTAAAAAGACATCTGATCAATGTTTGACTTTACAGTGTTAAAGAATATCTTGAAATAAGCTATTAAATAGTGTGTATGAATACATTTTTTATAATGTATTTTAATGACATTTTCTATGAGTATTCTATAAAATATGTCTATATGTACCACCTTTTTGTAACCAGCAATGTATACGCAAGATTTATGTAAAAATGAAAGTGTCCAATATCATTGTAAGATATGATCCACGGACAAATAAAGAATAAAGAAACTTGTAGAAGAATAGTAAAATTTTTGTTGTTCGCAGAACACAAACCAAAATTATTACATTTTCAATTCCACCTCTTCATCTGGTACTGAGTACTTTATCACTACACTACGGTGGTAACATAGGCCTACAACTAATAACTTTGCCCTATATGTCTCAGCATAGACATAGAAGTTACAAAATTACTATCTTCTCTGTAATCAAGTAAAACGTGTTCTCATTTTGCGTTTCTTCCCTTTTGCCCCTTCTTTTTCTGTGTACAGATGACATTTAGAAAAGGAAACTTAGGTCACTTACAGGTCAACGAAACTAAGAAGGTAATATTTATTTACTTGTAACACAATACAGTAGGTTTTTGTTGTACTGTACTTTGGATTTAACCAGCAGAGACCACAAAACCAGTAAATGAAATAAAAAAATTACTACACATATATGACTAACGCAGTGAAAAAAGTACTGCCTGTCAGATACAAGGCTCGAACCACAAGCCTCATGTGCTAGAGTCATGCATGTAAGCCCACACCCACACTAACGTGAATACCTTACTTAGGATGGGATGATCATGTGTGACGTCAGAAAGATAGGCTCAACCACTGCATGTGTGGTGATGTACATCATCTAACAACATCACATTTTCAACATTTGTCATCCACTTTTGGGGTATTTCCCGTCATTTACAGACCCAAGTCTCTTAAATTAAATGACTTGTCTCAGAGTCAGCTACATCCTTTTGGAGGTGTCTTATACATTAATAAAAATCGCCCTGTGTACATCATGAGAGGTACTGTGGCTCCACACCTTACAATGATACATGTAGGTTTTCTCGAACACAGTGATAGATGTTTCTGTTGTCAATGTATTGTAGTATTCTAGCAGATGAATTAAAGCAGAGGCTGTTTATATGTTCAGCTGGTTCATTCATTACAAATTTGGAAACAGTGGCTGTCTTTTCTTTCCTTGAAAGGGAAAATGTGCCCACTTTATACTCATAGGAGTGTATAGTACGAAAAGTACTAATTTATGCGAAAAATTACAATTCACTGGCAGGAAAGTAAAATTCTTCCTCTGCCCTTGAAAGTAAGTGAAACAACGAGAAAAAACACAGTATGCCATACTCCCTACAGAAAATATTTAATCTGCATATGTGCTATATTTGAAGATGTCCTTGTTCAGAAAATAAGTCTCCTAAAATACACTGAAACGCCAAAGAAATTGGTATAGGCATACGATACATAAACAGATAGAATATGGCTCTGTGGTCTGCAACGCTTATATAAGACAACGAGTGTCTAGCACAGTTGTTAGGTTGGTTACTGCTGCTACAATGGCAGGTTATCAAGATTTAAGTGAGTTTGAATGTGGTATTACAGTCGGTGCATGAGCGATGGGACACAGCATCTCTGATGTAACAATGAAGTGGGGATTTTCCCATATGACCATTTCGTGAGTGTACCATGAATATCAGGAATATGGTAAAACATCAACTCCCTGGCATCGCTGAGGCCGGATACAGATCCTGCAAACACAGGACCAATGATGACTGAAGATAATTGTTGAACGTGACAGAAGTGTAACCCTTCCACAGATTGCTGCAGATTGGGCCATCAACATGTGTCAGTGTGTGAACCAATGAAACATCATCAGCATGGGCTTTCAGAGGCGAAGGCTCACTTGTGTACCCTTGATCACTGCACAACACAAAGCTTTACACCTTACTTGGGCCCCTCAGCACCGACATTGGACTGTTGATGATTGGAAACATGTTGATTGGTCGGACGAGTCTCGTTTCAAATTGAATCAAGCAGATGGATGTGTACAGGTATGGAGACAACTTCATGAATCCATGGACCCTACATGTCAGCAGGGGACAGTTTCTAGCTGGTGGAGGCTCTGCAGTGGTGTGGGGCATGTGCAGTTGGAATGATATGGGACTCCTGAGATGTCTAGAAACAACTTTGTCAGATGACACGTACGTAAGCATCCTGTCCGATCGCCTTCACGTCCATTGTGCATTCCAATGGGCTTAAGTAATTCCAGCAGGACAATGCAACGCCCCAAACTTCCAGAATTGCTACACAGTGGCTACAGGAACTTTCTTCTGAGTTTAACACTTCCGCTGGCCACCAGACTCCCCTGACATGAACATTATTAAGCATATCTGGGATACCTTGCAAGATGCTGTTCGGATGAGATCTCCATCCCCCCTCGTACTATTATGGATTTATGAACAGCCCTGCAGGATTCATGGTCTCAGTTTAAAACGTCCCCTTTGAAAAATTATACATGACTGTGCTTAAACTGACACACAACAGTTTTTAGCGCAACGCAATCTGACTTCCAAAAATCCCTATGAAAGAATGGCCCTGACTAACATTAACCTATACGTTTCACAAATCACTTACCTCACAAAAATCTTCGTTACTCAAGCTACTGCAATACAGCGAGCACCACTACTGCCAGCTAAATAAAAGATTCAAACTACTGAAGGTACTAACTACTGACAGGCATAGTTAGCAAATGAAAGATTTTAATAGAGAACAAACAGTGTATTTACCTTAATAGTCAAAATATATATGGTAGTTCATGACATCCAGTCTTACAAATGACAAAACTCCGCCATTTCTCTCCTCACATCCACCACCGCTGGCGGCTCGCCTCCAACTGCGCAACGCTACGTGCTGTTAGCATCCAGCTGCCGCTGCCCAACACTACAATGGCAGACAACAATGCAAACCAGCCACAGACTGCACACGGCATAGCCAGTGATTTTCATACAGAGCGCTATGTGGCGTCGGCGTTACCAATAAAAAAACCTAAACAGCTTACTTACATAGCCCTCATGCTCCCCACAAAAAATTTACAAATTGTTTTGGGCAGTGGCCAATACAGATATGAAAAAATTTTTCATAATTAGAATGACAAAGAAATGAAATGCACACACTTATCGATACAATGTTGGTCAAAAGCTAAAATTTTCTCACAGTCCATAAAGACAGTCCTGATCATTCATCAAAGTAAAATTGCAGTGTTTTTCTCAAAGTCCGAGTAGTAAAATAAAATGCACACAGAAGTAGTGTTGTCCTTCCAACGGAAAGACAGTGCTGACTCTTTACATGCAGACAGCTAATGGGCCACAACAGAGCAAACCCACAGCAGAGTCAGTGGAAGTTTTGAAGAATATTGGTAGGTAGGTCAACACAGAGTAGAGCCCTTGTAGTCCTGGTAGAGATTACGGTATTGGTGAGCCACCAGAGATACAGACCCACTGTAGACCTTGTAGAAATAAAGGTATTGGTGGGTCATCAAAGGTGTAGACCCACTGTAGTCCTTGTAGAGATGGCCAGCAGCCATCTGTTTGACTGTGCAGGCGCACAATCACCATTGAAGAGTCTTGCGGATAATATAGCAAGTCCATAACAACCACTTGTGCACTCACAAAAATTGTTTTTGAAATGTCCTTAGAACCAGCAATGCTGTTATCCAGTCCCTTACTGAATTATTAACACACATGCAAACACTATCAGCCCCTGCTTCTCACATATTGTCCATATACTATGGCCAACAGAAATGTGTGCAGTGAAATGTAATTTATAATTTACTTAATTTGATGAACTGGTGTCAATTACAATTTTATAACATAAGAATACAATAACAAAGGTACAAAATATATCATTAAAGAACATAACAATACAGATAAAATTTGCAGTAGTACAGGCTTTACAAAAGAATCGAAATAGCAAATACATCAGTGTTACAGGAATTATGACAGGAGCACATACATAAAAAATCAGAATAAATTTCGAAACATCAACTTCACATATGAGCATTTAAACAAAATTGAATAAATAATGTCTAAATATCTTTACAAAGTAAATAACATATTATTGATGCAAATTATATTTGAGGATAACAGTATTCCTCATGATAGTGAATGTAGCTTAGTATTAGAACAGAAAAAATTCTATGAAACAGTACACAGAGACAGGAAGAAAATAAATACACAAGGGTACACAAACACATAGTGGGATACACAAAAGGAAAGGACAGGGTTTGTTTTCAGGGTAACATTTGGTACTGCACTTCAACCCAAAACTTCATTCTGTAGATCTTTCGTCGTATCTCAACATTTCTTTCCTCCAAAAAAATCCTATCCAAGCATGCTTTCTGTATTCTGTTCATATCCTCTTTCAAAAATAGTTTTTCTCCACTGTACACTACTTTTTGGCCAAACCATTTTCTTATAGCTTCTCAATGCTTTTCTTCCAATTCATCATAGTTATATTCTTATATAGTCTACCCCCTCTTAAGCTAACTTAAATCTACTGAGCTCAGATGCTAAACTAAGGGACGAGGCAAAGCAGGAGCACAAAACAGATTAATACAAACAGCAATGTCCCCAAAAAATGGAAATTGCTAAAGCAATTGCAATATTAGAACTAATATAAGGCGCTGTGCAGCAAACAAGAAAAATAAATCAGTAATAAAATTGGCTTAACCTAGTAATACAAAGTGACATTCAGTAGCACTATGCATGGCAAACAGCAGCAGCAAATGCTATAACTTATACATAAACATGACAAAGCTCAAGCAGAAAAAATGTTACACTAAAGACAACAATGCAGATAAGCACAATGTCTATTCACATCTTAATGACTATGCAATTAAAGTGGTGCACCACAAAAACTAATGCTACAACAAATTACCAAGTACTTGAAAGGAAAATTATATATACAGTTACTGTTACTAGTCGCTTCTTATTGCTCTTTCCATTCCAAGAGCTCCTTTTTCGAAGAATGTGGATCATGAAATAATTATTTAATAGATCTATTGACAGAAAGTGTTCACATTAGCAAATGCATTTAATTTTATTTTATAAAACCAATGCTGCAACACAGCTGGAAACCAGATATCAAATGAAATAAGCAACTATGAAAGGCAGAGCATAAAAATATCATTCAATAGTCATGTGACATTTCATAAGTTAGTACAAATTCTCCCAACTCTCGTAGAAAGACGCTTGTCATTATCAGGTGTGCAGAAGTAAATAAGTATCTTTTCCAAGTAATGAGCATGTCGTTATTGCGACGCTTTCTACAAAGGAATGTCAATAGCGACGATAATTGCCTCTTTCTTTTTATCTAATGGCTTTCTTTTGTCAGGTGGCTGTCGTGCAGCTGGGTGTCCACGATGCATTACGTGCAGGTGGTCACTTAACTGTCTTGCCGAAATATTTACGACAGCAGTTTCCGCTACAGTGATAGTCTCGTATAAAGATATTTCACAGGTCAAGAATTTTCGTTACAAATCTGTAGAAACAAAATCTTGTTGATATAACAGTGTCCAAAAATTTTCGTTTGCATTGTAATACATTCACGCATTTACATACATTTCATAACTCTTAAAGTACGATTCTTGGTTTCTAACAACCTTTTTCACAAACCAGAGTCCCTAACCTCTACACATTATTTCTTACCTTATTCGTAGACACTTCTTCAATATTTCATCATAACATATACGTAGCATAATCAAATAACTCATATAGCATCAGCTTATTGATCATAAACATACCGCAACATTGTAATACACATCGTCATCATAACATCATAAAACCTCAGCCAATCTCAAAATCGTTGTAGCTTCTTCCAATAATTTCAAAACCTAAAAAAAATTCTCTGCTCATGTCAAAAGTGTCATATACCTCAACCGTACTTTAAAAATCATGATCTCATACCCAATTATATCATTCAAATCTCTCATAGTATCACAATGGTTCCGAAAATGTATGAACAGTTCACAAAGTACAGACAAAATACAATTTCGTAAGTGTGAAGTTATCCAACTGTGTAATTACGTAAACATCTGTCACTGATGTAGTATAATAAATGTTTGTTTCCCTCAGTTAAATGATCAGATAGCTGTGTAATTTATGTGTTAGAGAAATATGGTACCGATGTGTAACGTTGTATAAGCAAATACCATATTAGCTAGGGCTCCTTGTGCTTGCCATACACATGGTACACAAAGTAAGCGTGTACCCCCCTGAGGATTAATGTAATTATATCCTCAGGTGTTACAGATTACAGCAATGGAATGAAATGTATCACGGAAAACCTTTGTATCATTGTACTTCAAGTATCTTTAAAAATAAGTGTTATAAGTACAAAATTAATCACTCAAATGCGTGTACTGTAGCGCTAAACTGTGCGTTTTGTTGGATAATCTCTGTGGAAGTGTCGTAGTTATCGTCCTCCAAAAGCTAAGTTCTGTAGAAGTCAATTTACTTACCTCATGATAAGCAAAAGTGAAATGCTTTGCGTATAGATATCGTAGTTATTACGCTTATTGCCGTGATGAAGGAAGTACTGTGCTGTAACGTATTGCTGTGTTATGGAAAAGGCTGTCTAATTGTAGCTATACCACAAAAGTTACCACTAAAACATGTTTTACTTTCCAGAATAATTCAGAAAAACTGTGCAGATATAAAACAGATACACCGCAAAAGCACAATGTAAATTGTGTCACACATTAGTAGCGTCGTGATATAATCGTGTAGCTATCAAAGCAACCAAACGCTAAGACATCTTTAATCTCACAGAAAGTACTTCAAATAAAGAATGTCTTTTCAAGTGAACCAAAATGTTGCATTAAAACCTCATTCACAGTATATGTTCTAAATATGTAAGCCTTATAGTCGTTAGTAATCGTGCAACTATCAAGCAAAAATGTACACACACAATTACACTGTGACGTCTGTTCACTATAACAATGCATTCGTAAATACTGTTTAAAAATGTTCCCTAGGTTCTAGACTGTATAGTTAACTTCAAAACATTGTTGCATGTTAACAGTTTCTCAGTGTGACAAAGCATACTAGAAATGTGAAGTGAAATGTTTTATGGCAAAGACAAAGTTAAAAAGCAGATTATATTTCAATAAACGGTTTTACATGTGAAATGTGGTGTAAACCTTTACTCTTCCTCAGTATGCAGCAAATCAACTTGAAGTCAATCATCATGTGGTATATGGCAGTAAAGAACACTGGAATTTTGCTCAAGGTTAGCTTATGTTATTTTTCTCTGAGCCAGCAGGCGCACGCGGCTGCCTGCGGTGCGAGTCATTGTCTGTTTCTTTGTTGGCGCGCGTCGTTATTGGGATTAGGAGACCTAACTTCTACAAATTCACCTTGCCGAGAGGGCCCTGCTCTGTTTGAATCCCGCCAGTTCTGATGCAATTCAGGTCTGTCGTTACGATCATATCGTCTGTCGTCATGTCTGTAATTTCTGTAATTAATTTCTTGTCGGTCACGTGGTGGAGAATTTCTCCCTGAATCGTAACTGCGCAATGGACCATTGCGTCTGAAGTTATTCCGTCTCCTGTGATGATAATAGTTCTGGTTGCCATATTGTCTGTTTCTATGACTGTCTCTGTCATATTCATTACTATGGAAATGCGATCTTTCTCTGTAATTATTACTAACCTACCAACGGTTGTCATACGGGTGGTGTCTGTTTTGGTCACGATTTGCGTTGTAAGAATAGCCTTGCCGTGTCCAGTTATTATTTCGTTCATCGCGGAATTGCGACAGATGTGACCTGTAGTGATTGTTTTCCTGTCTTCGCATCCCGCGACTGTCTGTGTCAATTTCTAATTCTTGTAAGAGTCCCTGAAAAGCTTCAGTGTCGTCTTTGCAACGCCCTGCCAAAAGAATATTCCTTACATGTTCCGGAAATTTCATTAAGCAAATACGGATCAGTTCTGAAGGGCTGTATGGGTTTGAAAGATATTGATTCTTATGCAACATGTCTTCAAAATATTTGACAAGACTGGAAAATTCAGATCGTTCAAAGTGTTTCATCATCATGATGCTATGTTTTACTCGGTCTTGTGTAGCTTGAGACCAATATGCTGAGAGGAAGGCATGATAAAATTCTCCTTCACTGTGACAATCGTGAATGACCGATCGCATTCTTACAGCTGGTTCATTCTCTAAGTAGCCACACATAAATTCTAATCTGTCCTCCAATGACCAGTTGGGAGGAAAACAATTAGAGAATTGATGGAGCCACACTTGTGGATGAATGTCGTTGCCAGAATTCTTAAATGTTTTGAATTTACGTGTAGTAATGAACGGCTTATAGTCAAAATCATCGTGTCGGCGGGTTGCATGTCGGTCATTGTTACGTCGTTTCGGCGGTTCCATCTCAAAATTCGGTGTACTTTGCCAATTTCTTTCATAATCTCCAAAGTGCCCTGTGTTATTATTTTGTGGCAGTTCCGTATTTTTATGTCCCTCTTCCCGTATTGGTGTGCAGGAGTCCTCTGAAATACGTAATTGTTGTATTACCTGTGTCAGCTGATCTTGTACTTCCCGGATTTCTCTTTGGTGTTGCGTATTAATTTGATTTTGATTTTCTTTGAATTTCCTAATTTGTTCGAACTCTTCTGTGTCATTAAAGACTACCGGTTTTGTGTCATTCAGATTATCATCTACCTTCGTAGATAAATTATTTAGCTGATCCGAAAGTTCAACTACTTTCTCTGATAATGAACTAATGTCCTCCATGTGTCTTTCTGAACCAATTTTCAGAGTATCTACTGTGTCCTTTAAGTTTTCTTGAGTTTTTGCAAGTTGCGTAACCGAATCGGTAGATGAAACTGAGTCAATTTTAGCTTGCAAGATCTCATGATTTTCATGAACAATTGTTTGCAGTTCTTTTATGGCTGCTTCGTGATTCTGTAATGCATTTTCATGCCGCAAAAAAATAGGTTAGAAATGCTCACAAATTTGTGTTTTTACGTCATTACAGACTTTTTGACATTTCGATTCGATTTTATGTAATTCAGTAGTTAAATCTTCACATGTTTGTTCAAGCGTATGTTCCACTGAGTCTAACTTTTGAAGCTTTTGCTCCATTACGTCTAACTTTTGCTGTGTTTGTCTCAGATTTTGTTCCATTGTGTCTAACTTTTGAAGCTTTTGCTGTGTTTGTCTCTGATTTTGTTCCATTGTGTCTAACTTTTGAAGATTTTGTTCCATTGTGTCTAACTTTTGAAGCTTTTGTCCCATTTGTTTCTGATTTTGTTCCATTTGTTGCATTAATTGCAATAATAATGTATTAGTGTCTGGAATCTGTTTTTCTATGCTTTTTGGCTGCGCATTTTCACCGGCAACATTTACATTTTGACGGGCAGAAAATGTGTCTTGACTCATTTGAGAAAACGGTGAGGACCCATAACCTAAGTCTACAGTATTTGCAATATTGTGTTCTGTCATTTCGGATTCCTGAGGCGAGCTGTTGCCGACTGATAGATCGATAATTGTTCCCTGTTTACTACTTGTTTCATTGTCTACACCATTATTTGCCGCCCACTCCATTTCCCTATGCACAATTACCAAATTACTACTTCGAATGTCTGTTAATTCACTACACAGTGGTGCTGATAAGCGACGCTCGTCGTCACTATTATTTCTCAGTTTACTTTGGAGCCTAGTGTTACGTTTTTCACACGCCATTATTGTCACAATATTTCACACGACAACACAGAAAAACACAATTTGAAGAGCAATAATAAGAGAACACATTAATATCGCACTGAAAATAATATCCAGTTAATTGGAAGCGAAGCTGCGAAATACTTGGTGCAAATCTACATGCATGCCACAACTGTTTTACTGTACAACAATGAAAAACTACAACTACAAAGGAAATTCTCTCTATGATTACGCGCTAGCAATAAACAAAGGCTACACTAACTACACAAACTACAAGAAAAAATCAGAAGATTCCAGTGAGGTATCCTTGGGTAAGGGTCGACATATGAAACGTCCCCTTAGAAAAATTATACACGACTGTGCTTAAACTGACACACAACAGTTTTTAGCGCAACGCAATCTGACTTCCAAAAATCCCTACGAAAGAATGGCCCTGACTAACATTAACCTATACGTTTCACAAATCACTTACCTCACAAAAATCTTCGTTACTCAAGCTACTGCAATACAGCGAGCACCACTACTGCCAGCTAAGTAAAAGATTCAAACTACTGAAGGCTCTAACTACTGACAGGCATAGTTAGCAAATGAAAGATTTTAATAGAGAACAAACAGTGTATTTACCTTAATAGTCAAAATATATATGGTAGTTCATGACATCCAGTCTCACAAATTACAAAACTCCGCCATTTCTCTCCTCACATCCACCACTGCTATCGGCTCGCCTCCAACTGCGCAACGCTACGCGCTGTTAGCATCCAGCTGCCGCTGCCCAAAACTACAATGGCAGACAACAACGCAAACCAGCCACAGACTGCACATGGCACAGCCAGTGATTTTCATACAGAGCGTTACGTGGGGGCGGCGTTACCAATAAAAAAACCTAAACAGCTTACTTACAAGTTCTTTCCAGCACTACTTCCAACATTAGTCGAGTTCATCCCACGTCATATTGCGGCACTTCTGTGTGCTTACGGGGGCCCTACTCGATGTTAAGCAGGTGTACAATTTCTTTGGCTCCTCAGCGTAACTAGCTTGTAACCTTTCTTTTATATTTTTATATGTAACTGAATGTGAGTCACCTTTCAATTCTTTCTGACTGACGTCAATCTTTTTTGTGTTTTTTGTTCTGAGCAATGAGATAAATTTGTTGGTTCTGGCTGTAAGAGGTAGTTAGTTCCTACCAGATAATCAACGTGATTTCAATATTCACTCACATTTTCTTGTTTCGTGTTTAACTTGTAAATGATTGACAATGGCAAGTTCCAGAAGCTCTCTCAAATGTGAAGATGAGTAATAAAATTACTGCTGATGGCGGGATGCAAACAAGTAGTACTATATTCGCAATTCCACTTCTTCATTCACTACCAAGAACATTACCCACTTCACAGCAATGATGATATACAGCTTATTATATTGTCCTGTGTCGTATAATTTCTGAACAGTGTAAACGCCAATAACTCATTATATGATATGTAAAATCAATAAATTGTACCTTTTTGAGTGATTGTCAGTATGCTAATGTTTCTGAACAGCAACTATATTTATAAGATATAATTTAGGATGTAGTTATAATATAAAACACCCAAAATACGAGTTTGATAATATCCAATAAGACCTCATCTCAGTGCTTGAGCCAAAGTATGTCTTTGAAAGGAGTGCAGCTACTGTACCTCTTGTAATATATATATAAAGACACATTTCTCTTGTGAGTGTGTGGTGGGACGTGCCTTTGCATATAAAAATGTTACAAGAGGTTTTGTAGCTGCACTCCTTTAAAAGATATTCTTTGATTTTTTCAAAGGTATTGGTAGATGTGTCTGTTGTCACAGTATCGTCGTGATTGCAGCAGCCATTCTATCAGACGAATTAACACAGAAATTATTTATATGTCAGGTTGGTTCATTCACTGTAGATTTGGAAAGTATTACTGTCTGTTCTGTCTTTGAAAGTGACAACCTGCCACTTAATGCTCGTTATTCAAGTAACTGTTTATAGAGCAAGAAGTACCCAGAAGCTCCCCAACACAACATAAGTGTGCTGATTTGTGCGAAGACTACAACTATCGCTATATTTTCTTTCTTTAAAAATTAGAACTTGTCAACTACATAGTAGTTATTTATGTAATGGTGTCCATTACAAAAAGTAGTTAATTAGAAGCTCCCCCACTGCTAAAGAAATGTGCTTGTTGTGTGATGTATGTTCTAATTTGCGCGAAGAATTGCAATTAACTGCCAGTTATTTACCTTCTTCCTTTGTTCTTGAAAGTAGCCAAAACATCTCCAGAAATCTAACTGCATCAGTACCAGAATATGTTTCACCTGCATATGGGCTTAATTCACAGAGATTGTCTTAAAGTCTCCTACAAGATCTATCTTGTAAATTTCCTGTAATATTTTATGAGGCTGTCACCATTCAGTTCGTTCTCAAGTGTCAGTCTTTTTATGTTTTTTGTTCTGACAATGAGTGATAGTTTTTTTTCACCAGATAATCAACATGTTTCGAATATTCAGTCTCGTTTCCGCGTTTCAAGCCTAATTTATAAATTATTGTTAATATCAAGTCCCAGAAGCTCTCAGAACCATCAAGATGAATAATCATTTTGTTTTGTAGATGATAAGACGCGAATTAAACCTACCAAGATTTGCAATTCGGCCTCCTCATCTACTACTCAGGAAGTTCCCCACTACACCAGAGTGACCAACGTCATTACAACATTTTGCCCTGTGTTATACTTCTCCTGAAATCATAATACGCCAATAATTCATTATCTGACATTTAATATAAATAAACTGTATCTCTTTGAGAACTTCTCAATGTACAAGTGTTTTGGAATAGCATTTATTTATAGGATATTATTAAGGACATTATTAATTTATAATGTAATTACAACATAAGACACACCAAATATGAACTTGACAAAATCCAATATGACTTTACACAGGTGCTTCAACCACATTACATCTCTGAAAGGAGTGCAGCCACAGTACCTCTCATTATCTGTTTGCAAATAAAGGCACATGTGTCGGGATCAGTATAATATTTTGATGGTGGGCAGACATGAGGAGACAAGTGTGGGGCATGTCTCCATTACAATTGTATAATATGAATTTGTAAAAATCCAAAGATTCATGCAAAATATTTACAGTGAAGAGCGTACTATTTTGGATGTTGTTAAATACATGAAGTGTAAAGCTGAAAAAGTGTTTTATACAAGATCATTACTTGTTTATTCACTTACATTGTTACAAAAGTGAACAGATCCTAATTACCAACACTATTGTTTAATGTAGGGGTTATAGGGAATCATTCATTGCAGGAATTTGCCAAACCTGACCTCTCTCTCAGAGAACATACAAGCAGTAACATCTATTACAACATCAAGAAAACTAGGATACTTATATCTTTTTTACTTATGATTTCTATAACAGTTAACATAGATGGTACCCATCTGCAGTCTGTGTCCCACAAAGTGAACTATAAGCAATTTAGTATCAATTGCTTTAGATAGAAATGTCAAAGGAACAGCTTTATTCTGTTAATTATCGTTATTGTTTAATTACTCTATGGGATTGAATTGTGTAGTGTGTGCTGCCAGTTGCTTCTATCGGTAAAATATAATGATGGCGATAAACTACATTCACACTGAGGGTTTTGTCATGGAGATTTGTATCAGTACCGTCCCACTGGAGTGGATCTGTGCGCCAACATCTGATGCTGATTGGCTAACACCCATTACGTCATTGAAAGACATACAAGTCTGGAGCTTACTCCATCTGTTGATGTTAGACCCTAAGTTGTCTTCTGATGCAAGCAAAGACTTTGGCCTAAGCCAAGGAGGTTAGAATATCTTCTGAGTATGCCATAAACGCTTTGGTGATTGGTCAATGCCATGACTTCAACTGGATGTGCTAATGTCTGTGAACATTGTCACTTACCAATTTTGCTGTGGGAACAGTCTTGTCATTGGCACTGCACAGGGCAGCATTTTCTTTCTCAGAATTGGTAATAATGGAAAGCCTGTACATTGTTTTTTGAGAAATGTGTACACTATATGATCATCTGGATGTTTATTACATTACTATGTAAAAATGTGAAGTAATTCACTCAAGAACTTCTCAAGATTTTTCGTAATAACATTCCACTGGTCCGCAAATGTTTAGTGATGGAGTTACAGCTACTATAAGATTTTGCCTGAAATTTAGAAACTTCGTTAATATGAAGCATCCCAAAACTGTACGATTTCCATTTATTTTGTTGTTATTGATCTGCAGAAACTAATAAAACGTGTCCGTGACGTGTATCTGCAGTATTTTTCCAGTACATCCTTACAAGAACAGAAGTAATTTCGTACATTTTTTTAATTTAGTAAATTCTTTCCCCAATTTGTTTTTTAAATTCCAGACAATTGCACAAAGTTTTCAACATAAGTTATAGAGAATTTAATTTTGAAAAAAATGATAGTAATAAGGTCAGCTGACACTGTATGCATGTGTCATATTATCTGCATTTATTAATACCATAGCACCTGTGAATTCATGTCAAACGGAAAAAACAAAGACCAGAATTAAGAAAGTTGTACAGAGCTCAAGGTCTCACAAATTCAGCATTGGAGGGCAGTGTGGAGGGTAAAAATCGTAGAGGGAGATCAAGAGATGCGTACACTAAGCAGATTCAGAAGGATGTAGATTGCAGTAAGTACTGGGAGATGAAGAAGCTTCCACAGGATAGAGTAGCATTGAGAGCAACATCAAACCAGTCTCAGGACTGAAGACCACAACAACAGCAACAACTTCATAGGTTTAGCTTTAAAATATTTTTAATAAAGCAAAATATTTTCTTGAAAATTTTCATCCCATATTTCACCCAGTAAGGGGATGAATTTCCAAAAACAGTGAAACACATTTGTTTAGTTTCCAGCAAAGAAGACAAATTAAAATATTAATATATTTAACTTTTTAAACGTCTCCATAAAGAAATATTATCATAAAACTGTTCATTGCCTTTTTCACATCCTTAAGGGGCCGAATTTCGAAAAACACTGAAACACATATTTTTTGCTTCTAACTGAAAAGTCGAACACCAATTTTCACAGATGTAACTTTCAAAATGCTTCAGTAGTTCTTTGATAATGATTTATTTTCAAAAACTCTCACCCATTGTTTAATCCACTTAAAGGCCAGATTTCAAAAAATGCTGACACACGTATTTTCATGTTCCTGACTGAGAAATCAAATAGCAATTTTCTTAGTTATTTCTTCAAAATTTCCTCAGTGGAGACATACTTTCCAAAAGCCTTTCATATCGTATTTCGCCTGGTTAGGGGTTGAATTTCGAATAATCTGTTCTTGAATGAAACCTACAGTGTAAGGTCCACACCCTCTCCAAATTTAATGTTTCTATCCTTAGTGGTTGAGGATGGGTGATAATGAGTCAGTGAGCAAATAAGACAGTCAGTCAGGACATTGCCTTTTATATACAGGCAAGATATAGATATTAAGTTGTTGATCTGTGTATTTCGTATGCAAGAGATTATTACGACAATTCCTTAGTCTTATAAGTTATGCCAAGGATGGTAACAAACTAAATTAAACTACAATATGTGTGCTTTAATTATGTGTAGTACCATACAGTATGCAAGTATGTTTCTTAAAATTTCATTTGTATTTTATAAAATCTCATTTACAATTCTTATGATGACATTGATTCCATGCAAACTCTTAAAGATGGACAAATAAATAAATAGTCTATTGTAAGTAGGCTGCTTCGGTTTTTATGTTGGTAACGCCATTTAGCGTTCTGTATGAAAATCACTGACTGTGCTGTGTGCAGTCTGTGGCTGTTTTACATTGTTGGATTTTGCTATTGTAGTGTTGGGCTGCAGGCTCTTAACAGGGCATAGAGTTGCGCAGTTGGAAGTGAGCCACCTGCAGTGGTGGATGTGGGAGAGAGATGGCGGAGTTTTGAGAGTGGATGATCTGCACGTGTGTCCATCAGCGACAGTAAATTTGTAAGACTGGATGTCATAAACTCATATATATATATATATATATATATATATATATATATATATATATATATATATATATATATATATAATGACTTTTGAACACTATTAAGGTAAATACACTCCTGGAAATTGAAATAAGAACACCGTGAATTTATTGTCCCAGGAAGGGGAAACTTTATTGACACATTCCTGGGGTCAGGTACATCACATGATCACACTGACAGAACCACAGGCACATAGACACAGGCAACAGAGCACGCACAATGTCGGCACTAGTACAGTGTATATACACCTTTCGCAGCAATGCAGGCTGCTATTCTCCCACGGAGACGATCGTAGAGATGCTGGATGTAGTCCTGTGGAACGGCTTGCCATGCCATTTCCATCTGGCGCCTCAGTTGGACCAGCGTTCGTGCTGGACGTGCAGACCGCGTGAGACGACGCTTCATCCAGTCCCAAACATGGTCAATGGGGGACAGATCCGGAGAACTTGCTGGCCAGGGTAGTTGATTTACACCTTCTAGAGCACGTTGGGTGGCACGGGATACATGCGGACGTGCATTGTCCTGTTGGAACAGCAAGTTCCCTTGCCGGTCTAGGAATGGTAGAACGATGGGTTCGATGACGGTTTGGATGTACCGTGCACTATTCAGTGTCCCCTCGACGATCACCAGAGGTGTATGGCCAGTGTAGGAGATCGCTCCCCACACCATGATGCCAGGTGTTGGCCCTGTGCGCCTCGGTCGTATGCAGTCCTGATTGTGGCGCTCACCTGCACGGCGCCAAACACGCATACGACCACCATTGGCACGAAGGCAGAAGCGACTCTCATCGCTGAAGACGACACGTCTCAATTCGTCCCTCCATTCACGCCTGTCGCGACACAACTGGAGGCGGGCTGCACAATGTTGGGGCGTGAGCGGAAGACGGCCTAACGGTGTGCGGGACCGTATCCCAGCTTCATGGAGACGGTTGCGAATGGTCCTCGCCGATACCCCAGGAGCAACAGTGTCCCTAATTTGCTGGGAAGTGGCGGTGCGGTCCCCTACGGCACTGCGTAGGATCCTACGGTCTTGGCGTGCATCCGTGCGTCGCTGCGGTCTGGTCCCAGGTCGACGGGCACGTGCACCTTTCGCCGACCACTGGCGACAACATTGATGTACTGTGGAGAACTCACGCTCCACGTGTTGAGCAATTCGGCGGTACGTCCACCCGGCATCCCGCATGCCCACTATACGCCCTCGCTCAAAGTCCGTCAACTGCACATACGGTTCACGTCCACGCTGTCACGGCATGCTACCAGTGTTAAAGACTGCGATTGAGCTCCGTATGCCACGGCAAACTGGCTAACACTGACGGCGGCGGTGCACAAATGCTGCGCAGCTAGCGCCATTCGACTGCCAACACCGCGGTTCCTGGTGTGTCCGCTGTGCCGTGCGTGTGATCATTGCTTGTACAGCCCTCTCGCAGTGTCCGGAGCACGTATGGTGGGTCTGACACACCGGTGTCAATGTGTTCTTTTTTCTATTTCCAGGAGTGTACATTGTTTGGGCTTTATCAAAATCTTTCATTCACTAACTCAGTAGTTAGTCCCTTCAGTACTTCGAACCTTTCATTTAGCTGGCACTAGTGGCGCTCGCGGTTTTGCAGTAGTTCGAGTAAAGAAGATTTTTGTGAGGTAAGTGATTGATGAAAGTTAGAGATTATTGTTAGTCAGGGCCATTGTAGGGATTTATGAAAGTCAGATTGTGTTGCGCTAAAAATATTATGTGTCAGTTTTAGCAGTCATTTATAATTTTTCTAAGGGGACGTTTCAATGTAGAATATAGAGTGTAATCTGACGTCATTGATACCCATAAAAAATATGATTTGTGGCAAGAATGGAATGATAAGGAAAAGCTGGCTTGAAACAAAAATAGTGGAATCTTAACTATAGACGAAATTCGCAGTCCCTAGCTAAATTTATGTGGATTACTTCTGCGACAAAATATTCAGTAATTGAAAGTTCTTATTAGATTTAAGTTTTTTGTGTAAATTTATTATAAAATCTTTGTCATAGAATTGTGTAAGGGTCTATGTGTTGCACACAGCTGTACGGTACATAACATGCACTTGCCAGCCAGACACAGTGATGATGTGTGCGCATAACATACGTGTTTTATGATCGGCGTTTGTTAATAACACTGTTTAAACTTACTTCTCATGTTCGCGTATTGCCCTACATCATGGACCTACTGCTTACAAATCCTGACAAATATTACGCCTAATTATCATCAGGGTACAACACAAACTACCCCCTTATAATTGATATTTTGTAACAGAATACAACTGACCAAGATGGATAAAGGAATCAAATACTTCCACTCAACATTACTGTACATCAAATGGAATGAAACAATCTATACACAACCCCACATAACGCTCGGTACACAATGTTCTCACAATAGATTTACAGTTCACCACTTCTTCTTCTTTTCTTCCGTATATTGGATGAGGTGGCCAGTTTTATCAAATCTAATTTGAATCTGATATATGACTATCAGAAGATTCCCTTGATGCAGACCTTCCAGCTCCTTTCATTAAAGCATGTTATCTCCACAAGTACCAAGCTGTTACTTTCCTCTTGAATGCCAGCTGAGATATATTCTGGTTTCTTCCTTTATTATGGAAAATCCAATTGTTTTGTATGGCGACATCTAACATCAATGTACTGATAGACCATTACCAGTTTTCGCTTTTCATTCCTGTATTTTAGCTAGATTCTGATTCATCTGGTCGGTACATCCTGTATATGCATTATATTTGGCTTGCTGTTTCGCCTAGGAATCATCAATTGTCACTTTTTTAATTGTGAAAATCTTTTAACTTGTTCGACTTCTCAAGCACCATATGGATTAAACCTGACTGCGGTAGCTGAGTTGTCCACCCATCGCACATACAATAATACATCAGTCTTCCCTATTGCTGCCCGAGGATGTCTACGGTCTTTCTTGGAAAATCATTTTTTGGTTTCCAATGGACGTTCTTTTGGAGTTATGTTTTCTCTGATTTTATCGACTGTAGAGTATCCACAGTGCTTGAGAAATGAAAAAAAGATGTGCCTGAAAATAGATTGTCCATGTAGAATCTGTAGTAAAGGAATTTCATCTAACAAAAGGAATTTTATCTAACAAAACAAGTAAGAGTCATGCCACCTTGCCAAAAAACTTATCATAAACTGCATTTGCCTTATGACCTTTTCGCTCATACAGTTCAAAATTGATCAAATATCCATCTTTGGTGTTGAGGCTCCAAATCTAATAGCTGAACCTAATAGGCTTACCATGGATTAATTATTTGCATATGTGGCAGCTTCAACATAGTTCTTCACCATACATCCATCATATGAACGGTGTCCCTAGGTATGAAATTTCAATGCAGTGCTTCTTCAACATCTCCATAACTGGACGAATTTTCCATGTGTTCTCATTTTGATTGATCTTAGTATTATGTGCATTGTGTAAAAACCTACATGTTTGTAGAAATCTTTCTCTTCTCATAGACTGAGACACAGACAAGTTTTTAATGTTATCCTGAGTCCTAACAGTTACTTTTAGCCACTAGCACAGAAAATAGAGATAAACACTGCATCTCGTCTGCTGTAATTTTTGGGCCTTGACAACTGGCAAATATTGCATTATGCTTTGTTTGTTTCACCAAATGTTGAGTAAATTCCTGCTCAATAAAAAGTTCAAATGTATCAATGATCGACATGGTTTTGTGACTCGAGTAGCCAGGCCTTGGAAATGTAGAGAGATTTTGAATGTCAACGTCAGCTTCTTCTCGCACTGCCACCCACATGTATCTCTATCAGAAGACTAGTTCACAATATTGTCCAAAAATAAGGTAGTCTTACTTCGGGTACAGTTTCTATGGTACACTTCTATGTGGTGCAGTTAGTTCAGGTGCAATTGGATCTTGTGCAGCGTTCATTGATTGAGCAAGTGAGTCATGGTCTTCGTAATCAACGCCGATCCTTTCGTTATTTGACAGCCTTATTTCAGCATTAGCTCATAACTGTCAAGAGGACAAGTTGTCTACTAATCTGTAACAATACAGAATTGAATAAAAAAATCATAAAGTAGTCAGTATCAGTAAACAGACAATTCAAAACCAACCATTGTTAGGTCTGTTTACCCACCAATATCTTCATTTCCTGACTATTCATCCATTGGTATTGGTATCGGCTGTGTTGTAGTAGTATTAATACCAGTAGCTGCTTTCTTAATAAACAAAGAATTTCGAGACCATTATTGTTAGTTCTTAAATAGTTCTACTAGTGTAACTGAAATTTGGTAATGTTGGCATATAGTTTTTTTTCAGTAACTGTAAAATTTACCATGAGTGAAAAGTGTGGGCTCTGTCATAGGTTTGTGAGTAGTGGATTACGGTGTGGGATTTGTTCAAAGTATTTTCATTGGGGGGAAGCAAGTGGTCATTTTAGGGAGATCCTCTCCTGGGAATTTAGAATCTGTAGTAGAAACAAGTTAATAGAGGAACAGGAGCGTAAGATCTGTGCCCTTCAGGTGCAGTTACAATGCGCAAAGGAGGAACTAGATAGGTTGAGGAGGGTGAAGGGTGGTGCAGAATGGGATCTGGCAGTTGGCAAGAAGGTAGCTACGAAAAGGAGGTTCTCAGACAGTTTTACTTAGCATATATGCAATAGATACGACCAACTGTCGGAGTTGAGTGGAGAGGAGCCTCGTGTAGCCGTAGATGTAGGTAACTTGCAGCAGTCCTCAGCAATTAGGAGGCCTAGGTTAGTTACAAAGTCTAGCAGAAAGAACGTTGTGCTGCTAGGTAGTTCCCACGGTAGAGGTGTGGGCAAGCAGTTGCAGGAAGTGTTAGGGAATGAGTACCAAGTCACCAGCATTGTGAAGCCTAGTGCAGGGTTGGCTCAGGTGACTGAAAGCATAGGGGAGTTATGTAAGAATTTTACCAAAGAGGATGAGGTAGTTACAGTGGGTGGAGCAGGGAACAATCTCGATAGGGACAGGGAATATGATGTCAGTGGTGACTTGGTTGAGATAACTACTCAAACTGGTGGTACTGATGTGCATTTCGTGCAACTGTTTCAGCGTCATGATCGGCCTCACCTTAATGCGGCTGTTAGGCGCGTTAATGTTGGGCTGGGGAGGGCACTGATGGCGGAGGGCATGGATTACATCTCAGTGGTGTCAGTTGGGTCTATCAGTAGATGGAGTTTCACTAGGCATGGCCTGCACCTCAGTAGGTATGGGAAGGGGAAACTGGCTAAGCTTATAGGTGACACCGTAGTGGGTGGTGGAGGTGGTAGTCATATCACTCATGGAAAAATTCCTACAGTTGTTGGTGTTAGAGCTGCACCATTGTTAGACTGAAGTCAGCTGATAGGTATACCTACTTAAAGGAAGTGCCTCTAACTAAGGGCTCACCTCCAGAGGATGAAATGTTTACAAGTAGAGAAGGAATTATCATATCTGCAAAATATAAGAGGTATTAGAGACAAAATTAGTGAACTGCTAATAGATGTTAACTCTAAAATTATTGATATATCAGAGTACCACTTAAACAATGTGATAATTCAGAGGCTTACTTTACCAGGCTACAGATTAGCTGGCTGTTTCTCAAGGAGTTCCTTGCGGGGTGGGGGGGGGGGGGGGTGGCTTTGTACGTGAAAAACTATTTCATTTGAGTCCATAGACGTATCACAACACTGCACTCAACAGATATTTGAAAGTTGTGCAGCATTACTTGAATTTAGTGAAACTAAACTTATAATTGCTGTTGTTAATAGGTCCCCTAACTCTGAGTTCAGAGCATTTTTGCTTAAGCTAGAGGGGGTTCTTGATTCACTTTGTAGGAAGTACCAGAAAGTAGTTCCATATGGTGTCTTCAATATTAATTTTGTACATGATTGTGCAAGAAAAAGGATGTTGGTAGATATTCTAAATTCATATGATCTGATTCAAACTGTGTTTTTACCAACTAGGGTGCAGGGGAACAGTAGCATAGTCATAGACAATATTTTTATTCATTCTTCATTACTAGATGGGCATTCTGTTAGTAAAAGAGTGAATGGCCTTTCAGACCATAAAGCACAAATTCTAACACTAAAAGGTTTTTGTACTCTAACCAATGTCGTATTTAATTACAAACTATGTAGGAAAGTTAATCCAACAGCAATAGAGAGTTTTTCAAAACTTGTCAAGGAACAAGAGTGGCAAGATGTTTATAGTGCCGATAATATACATGATAAATACAATGCTTTCCATAACACATTTCTCATTCTCTTTGAGAGTTGCTTTCCATTAGAACATTCTAAATGGGGTACTAGCAGTAATAAGCAGCCCGGTTGGCTGACCAGTGGGATAAGGATATCGTGTAGAACAAAGTGAGAATTATATCAAAATGTTAGAAGTAGTCACAATCAAGCTACAGTAGCCCATTACAAACAGTATAGTAAGGTGCTTAAAAATGTTATTAGCAAGACAAAAAGTATGTGGTATGCAAATAGAATAGCTAATTCACAGGATAAAATTAAAACCATATGGTCAGTTGTGAAGGAAGTGTCTGGTCAGCAGCACAAGATTGACGATATAAAGTCAGTTTGCAGTAATAATATTTCTGTTACTGATAAATCGGATATATGTACAGTATTTAACAACCATACTTTGAGCATTGCTGGTGAATTAAATAAAAATTTCGTTTCTACAGGAAATCATATAAATTTCTTAGCAAATGCCTTTCGGAGATTGACATCTGAAATACTCCTCTGTGATACAGAAAAGAGGGAGATTGAGTCAATAATTAAATCACTGAAGACTAAGGACTCTCATGGTTATGATGGAGTGTCTAGCAGAATATTAAAGCACTGTGCTGCACATGGTAGTCCTGTATTTAGCCATATTTGTAATTTTTCCTTTAGGAATGGTCAGTTTCCTGAGTGATTAAAGTACTCAGTAGTAAAGCTGCTTTATAAAAAGGGAGAAAGGGATAATGTAGGTAATTTTAGACCTATTTCTATGCCATCAGTGTTTGCAAAAGTTATCGAAAAGGCTGTGTATGTAAGGTTAATTGATCATTTTATATCACACGATTTGCTATCAAATGTACAGTTCGGTTTTAGAAGTCGTTTGACAACTGAAAATGCTACATTCTCTTTTCTCTCTGAGGTACTGGATGGGCTAAACAAAAAGTTTCGAACACTTGGCGTATTTTTTGATTTAAGAAAGGCATTTGACTGTGTTGATCACACAATATTGCTCCAGAAGTTGGACCATTATGGAATAAGGGGAGTAGCTCACAACTGGTTCTCCTCTTATTTTAGCAACAGGCAGCAAAAGGTTATTATTCACAATGTTGATAACAGCTGTGTTGTGGGGTCTGAGTGGGGTACTGCCAAGTGGGGGGTGCCCCAGGGATCAATGTTGGGGCCGCTCCTGTTCCTTATTTATATAAATGATATGCCCTCTAGTATTATGGGTAACTCTAAAATATTTCTGGTTGCTGATGACACTAGTTTGGTATTAAACATTGTTGTGTGCAACGTTGACTCGGTTTCAAGTAGAGCAGAACATGACCTCAGTTCATGTCTTGGAAAAAAATAAACTAATGTTAAATCACAGCAAGACTCAGTTTTTACAGTTCCTAACATACAATTCAACAAAACCTGACCTTTTAATCTCACAGAACGGGTATATGATTAGTGAAACTGAACAGTTCAAATTCCTAGGTGTTCAGATAGATAGTAAGCTGTCATGGAAAGCCCACATTAGGGATCTTGTTCAAAGACTTAATACTGCCACTTTCACTGTTCAAACGGTATCGAAAGTGAGTGATATTTCGACACGAAAATTAGTCTACTTTGCTTATTTTCATTCACTTATGTCGTATGATGTTATGTTTTGGGGAACTCTTCCCATTCTAGAAGGATGTTATTGGCTCAGAAACGGGCGATTCGGGCAATAAGTGGTGTGAGTTCACGAACCTCTTGTCGACCTCTTTTCACAAGTCTGGGTATTTTGACATTGGCCTCTCAATATTTATATTCCTTATTGTCGTTTCTTGTTACCAATATTAGTTTATTTCCAACAATAAGCAGCTTTCACTCGGTTAATACTCGGCAGAAATCAAACCTCCATTTGGATCGGACTTCATTAACTCTTGTGCAAAAACGCGTGCAGTATATTGCTGCATCCATTTTCAATAAGCTGCCACTCGAATTAAAAAATCTTAGCAGTAATCCACGCGCTTTTAAATCGAAACTGAAGAGTTTCCTCATGGGTCACTCCTATTCTGTCGAGGAGTTCCTTGAAAAATTAAGATTATTGTCATTGTATTGCTGATAGCGTTTGCTTAAACTTATGGACTGATTTTCTTTCAGGTTCATGAACATTTATTTTTATCTGTTATTACCTTTTATGTTGTACTGACACGTTCCATGACCTTGGAGATTTGATCCTCAATTTGGTCCAATGGAACTTGACATTTAAATAAATAAATGTCTACATCTGAATCTGGCAGCTCAACAAACACATCACCTACAATATCATCATTATAAGGAATTTACAGGGCCTCGGCAAGTTAAAAACCTCTTCTAAAACAAAAAAAGCAAAAATTGACCATTTTAGTGAGTAAAAGGGCACGGAATTGCCATATGGCAACACCAAAGTTCAAACGGCATAACTCAATGTAACTCATTTCACAACAAGCAATAATTTTCGAAGAATATATATCTGAGTATATAAAGCATACCTGTATTAAAAAACAAAATCATATTTCATGTATTATTGTGTAGAACATGCTGACTTGAAGTTATACTCTATTTTCCTTATTCATTCTGCAAATGATGAATTCCAACACTGCATAGGTCGCAACTTTGTATTGTTGTAACTATTGAAATGAAGTGATGTTTACCGTCTTACAAGTGATGATAGGAGTCTAAGGGCATAACGTGCTGAAGACATTCTGTGTTGACACCACTTTAACTGAGAATCAATATTCATTCCTAGAACTTTTGCATTTATTACACAGTCTATAGAGGTGCCATCTACATTTAATTTAACGTTGTCATTTTTCCTCTTCAAACTGAAATTCATGACATTATTTTTCTTCATGTTCAATGTCACTTTGTTACTTATTGAGCAATCATAAACTTCTTTAAGAGTTTCATTTGCTTTCTCGGTAAGGGGTTCTCTTGTTTTCTCAGTGACTATAATATAGCTGTCATCAGCGAAAAGGGTTTTTCACCATGAGTAACACTACTGGGAAAATCATTGATGTATATCAGAGATAGTATTGGTCCTAATATGCTACCTTTCAGAACCCCTATATTAATGTATTTTGGTTCTGATAAGTGTTTTACTATGTGTTTATCTCTGTTTGAAGTATGTGTTATCTTTAGTTTTTGTGCTCTATCTGTTAGGTATGATCGAAACCAGTCGTTAGCTACCCCTCTTATTTATAATGCTTCTAATTTATTTAATAGAATCTTGTGGTCGACACTCATCTTTATCAAGAGCATCAAGTACAACTTTTGTGATGTCTGCTATGGCTGACTCCGTATTTTTGCCACTTTAGAAACCAAACTATGATTCGCTTAAATGATTGTATTTATTCAGTTGATTCATTAATCTGTCTTTCATAATTGCTTCTATTATTTTTGAGAATGCTGACAGCAGGGAAATGGGCTGGTAATTTTCTGTGTATTCTGCATTACCTTTCTTAAGCAAAGGTACAACTCTTGCTTGTTTTAACTGCTCTGGAAATGACCCTGATGTGAAGGATTCATTTATTATATTTGTTAAGAGGCCTTGTATAATCCCTGTGCATTGTTTCAGTACACACATCAGTACTTCATATAAGCCAACTGACATTCCCTGTGGTTGGAAGTAACATCATTGTATTTTGTGCAACATTATTTACAGGTGTTACATTTGTTTCAGGGAATTTTTGCTGTAACTTCTCTGCAATACTTGAAAAATGCTCGTTTGCATAGTTTGCTAAGTGCCTTGTATAATTTGTTACTTTATCCCCCTCCTTTAGCTGTATATTTGCTTCTCCCTGTTTTCTTTTTTATAACATCCCAGACTGCTTTGCTTTTATTCTCTGCATTATTTATTGTTTTGTCAGTAAATGACTTTTTTCCAGCAATCAGCACCTTCCTATAAATCTTTTTGTATCTGAGATAGAACTTTAAGAATTCTGGATCGTTGCGAATGTTTTTCAAGAAACTGAGGTGTTTAAGTGTTTTGGAAGACTTCTTAATACCTGCTGTTATCCATCTGTTTTTGTGGTATGTTGATACAGACATGCATAATTTTGGAATTCTTTTCAATGTTCAATTTAAACGATGTGGAGAATTTAGAGAATTTCATATTGACATTGGTTTCTTTATACACTTCATCCCAGCTTTGTTTTTCTAGTTCTTGATTTCTGATAGATGTAGTTTGCAGGCTCGTAGTTCAGGGAATGATTCGATGCCTGACTGTACTGTTGTTATTTGACAGAAGTGGTCTGATAGTTCGAGAGCTTTTACAGCTACATTACATTTTTACCTGTCCATATTTGTGACCACGTTGTCAATTACTGATGGAGTCGTTGTGGTAACCCTTGTTGCACTATTGATCAATAGGGGCATGCCAAAACTTTGAAGTATGTTCATGAAGGTGCTACTGGATTCATTTATGATGCTAGTGTCCACACTATCACTGGGAGGTCTATACACCCACAAAATGATATACATGCTACTCCGTTTTGTTTGTGCTCTTCGAGCATAAAATGGTCGAAAATCATCTTGCGAAGATCGCAGGTCCGGCGAAAAAACAGTTGAGGACAATCTTGCGACTTGACATTACATGAATTGACTTGATGTGCCATGCGTGACTCACAGTGTTTATACTCCTTGACATGCCGGCGTTGTTATTTGACGGTGCCGTGACGGACCGAGTGAATTGTCATTTTCGTACAAATGTGGACTCCAGCATCCACGTACATAAGCTACCATATTGTGTCTGTGCACTTCTCGCTTAAAAACAATTGAAAATCACATAACAAAGTTTGTAATTCCGTCGAAAAAAAGGGGGGGTTGGGGTGTTGAGATTACGTGACATGAACTGACTTGAGTTGACGTGACTTGAGGTGATACTAGCACGACGGCAAGTGTGAATAGATCTTAACAGAAATACCGCAACTGCTTATAAACACGTTTTATTAACTATAGATTACAGAACACATTAAACACTAAACAGCGTGAGCATAAAAATCAGTTCGAGAATGAACTGACTACTCTAAAGACCTTCAGCCTCGGAGAACACACTCGAGTTGCTGAGGTCGATAGTCAATCTATTGTCGATTACTGCCACACAAGTTGCACAACTATCAGCAATATTTTGACAGTTAGCAAAAAAAGCTGTAATATGAACAACTGTTTTGCTGCATCATATTTCTCGATTTTGAAGAGAGATATATGCCGCAGAACTTACATCTACTACGCACGTCGTTTCAAAATTAGTTTGATAGCACAGATAAGAAACTAGATTATATTTTTGCGAATTTCGGCTCCGTCATGTGGGAGCATTTGGAGTGTACATAAAAAACTTCTAGATCACTCGACGATAAAAAAAAAAGTTTTTACTAGATACACATCATTTATCGCTGTGTAATTTTAGACAACTGGAGGTTATGGCGCAAAACATCTGTCAATCTTCGTTGAATGTTGAATAGGATTGGTAGGGGTGGGGGAAAGGCTACCAAACCGGAAAACTTAATCGCGGTCGCTTGCCGCTTTGGAGGGTGAATTGACCTTGTTCGAGGAACCGACGTTGCATAATGTTGAAACGAATCGTCAAGGCTGCAGCTGATTAGATTAATGTACAACATGATGGACCAATTTAAATAGCATAGCAGATACGCTGGCCTGTGAGGACGGAGGCTGTGCATCAATATTGAGAGTAGAAAGTTACATTACAACCAGCGCGGCAACTCGTGTGTAAGCTGACGTAAATACAAGGAGCATTGCATCTATTGAAAAAGTATAGGAGAGAAATAAATCGACGATGCCCCTTGAAGATTATAAGGATATAGTTGGTACATGCGCCAGCATTACGACGATTGGACAGTTTTTTTCAGGAGTGTACGTATATACTGTTGAACTTAATTGAATTCTTGTTCAAGATGTTAAAAAGTTTCATTAATTTAACGTAATTATTACAGATTTATTTGCAAGGACATAGTAAAAAAGGGATCAACAGAAAATGTGGCAGACACACCATTCATCGGCGGTATTGCCGTGTAAGTATGGGCGATGCCGTTAGCGTTTTAGATTGTGTTAAATATTAAATTAAATTTGTTATATTGCTGTCATTAAATGAGTGAAAAATTTGCCGTGTATAATCTTTAAATGGCAAATGAAACGAGTTAGCTTATTGTTTCACACAACCATTTATTTCTACCTAGACAAATCTTCAGAAATTGGAAACCTTGTCTGCAAAATTGCAGACATGAGAAATGTTATTTTCAGAATAGTTAAGTTGTGATTAAAGGAAAAATGTCACCTGACAACCATGACCCTAGTAAATTATGAATGTATGCGTCCCTATATTGCCTGCATTTGAAAATATGTAGCGGAGATAGACTAACAATGTTTTTTTTTTTCTTTGCAGTTCTCTTCTTATGTATGTTTATGCAAAAATCTTGAATGATCCAGCAATGGTGTCAGTGAACATCGCTGGAATAACTCTCAATGTTGGCTACTTGCTGTGTTATTATTTATATACACATGATAAGGTAATTTCATTTACTTGAATGTTCACGGATTGATATATAACTAAGCAAAATTCAAAGAGAGACATGTTTTATTTAAATTCTTTGCATTATTTTGAGGATAATTTGAATTTAATGACTGTGTAACTGTCTTCTTTCAGAAATCTGTTCTGAAACACATATGGAATGCTTTTTTGATATGTGCTGTTTTTGTGGCATATGCCTGGTGGGAAGATCCAGACTTAATTGAACATAGATTTGGAATAATTGTAACTGTGTTACTGCTTCTTCTTATTGGATCGCCACTTTTTTCACTTGTAAGTAATATAAAAGCATTGCGGAAATTAAAAGTATTCATATGACATTGTTGGCTGGGAGATGTGTTTATCTGAGAAGTGTAGGTGTCTCTAGAGTAAGTGTGTAGTATAGTGTAATGCTTGTGGAGGGTGATGAGATAATTGAGAGGCTGACATATGGTGCTAGCACATAGCTCCTCTTAACTCCCCGTCCTCTCTCTGAGCTTAACATCCTCCTCTGACTGATCACTGTCAACAGTGTCAAATGTAATTCTGTTAGAAATGGTAAAGGATCTGGTAGATCAATTAAATGCAGTTCATAGTGTCTTGAAAAAGAGATTCTAAGATTCATATTAACAAAAGTAGTAAAACAAGGGTATTGGAATTTAGCTGAATTAAATCGAGCAATGTTAAAGAGAATTTGGTTAGAAAAGAGGTACTAAAAATAGCTTTGAATTTTGGCAGCGAAATATCTGAGGACATCCAAACTAGAGGACATAGCATGTAGATTGACAATAACAAGAATTGCACTTCCTCCCTCCCTCTGCCCCCTCCCCAAAAAAAGGGGTACAGGGAGGGGGGGAGAGAGAGAAAGAGGAAATTTGTTAATGTCAGATACATGTTTCAGCACTAAGAATCATTTTTCTGAAAGTATATGTTTAGAGTGAGGAATTGAAAACGGGATGATTAATAATTCATAAAATAAGAGAATAGAAGTTCGAAATATTGTTCTACATATGAGTGCTGAAGATTAGATTGGTCAGTTGGATAAATACTGAAATGGTGGATTGATTTTTTGAGAACAGAAATGTATGGTACAACTTGACTAAAATAAGGGCTCTGTTGACAAGACGCATCTTGAGGCACTAGTAATTGGGGGGAGGGGAGTATGTGTATGGTGCTGGGGAGGAGGAGGAAGAGGAAGGGGGGGGGGGGGGTGGATTGTAGGTTGCAATAGCTATGTAGAGGTGAAGAGGACTGCACAGAATAGACTAGACGCAACACTTACTTTTATTATTATTATTATTATTATTATTATTATTATTATTATTACTACTACTACTAATACTATTATTAAGCCATTGCTTCTTTCCAGTTACCTTCCCAGTTAGAGGTTAAAATAGTTGTATTTGCTACTCCACAAACAGCTGTTTAGTTGAGGAAAGTTTTGGAATGGTTGCTGCGCACGGAGAGAGATATCTTTTATTTTAGCATAGTACATAATGTTATGTCCTTTGCATCAATCATCACTTGCAGCCAATGTCTGTAATTCCTTTGTGTCTTAATTTATAATGACTGCTGGATCAAAAATGGTCTTCTTTCAGACACGTACAAAAGATCAGACTCTTTCTGTTCAATATCCCCTGTTAGCTTGGTACACACTTTGGCAGTATTCTAGAATGGGTCACATAAGTGTTTTACATGCAATCTTCTTTGTAGATGATTGCATTTCCCTAGAATTTTACCAATGAAATTAAGTCTGCCACGTACTTTGCCGATGACTGAGACACTGTGTGTTCCATTTCATATGCCCAGATTGTTGCACATAGGTATTTGTAAGAGTTGACGGATTCCAACTGCTACTATTGGTATTATGGCCATAGGATAATAGTCATGCATTTCTGAATGTTTAAAGTAAGTTGACTTTCTTTGAAATAACAAATTCTTTATGCAGCTCCTTTCAAACAGTACGTCATTATTGATAACCGACTTTGAGGAAAGTTTGAAATCACTGTTGATATTGTCCGCGAGGACTTTAATGTGCAACATAAACTAAAAGGGTCCAAACTCACTTCCCCAGGGCACACCCAAACTTACTTTTATATCTGTTGATGACTCTCCGCCCAAGATAACTTGCCGTACACCTGTGCCAAAAAATCGCCAATCAAGCCACAAAATTTGTTTGCTACCCCATATGATCACACTTTTTAATAATAGTGTAAATGAGTTCTGAGTCAAATACTTTTCAGAAATTGAGGAATAGTGCATTTTCCCAACTACCTCGATCCACAGCTTTCAATAGGTCGTGAGGGAAGTGCGAGTTGGGTTTCAGATATGTTTTTGGATAGTTGGCAGGTAGGAAGTCATTCTGTTGAAGATACCTCATTATGTTTGAGCTCAGAATACACTGATGAATCAAATAATTGTGACCACCTGCTTAATAACTTGTTTGTCTGTCTGAAATGAAATAGATCACTGATCCTGCGTATTGGGATCTGACAGTTTGTTGGTAGGTTTTTGGAGGTATACGGCATTAGATGGTTATGCACATGTGTAATTCATGTAATTAATGGGCTTCTGCTTAGCGTATGCTGTGATGGTGCCCGACAGAGACTGAGTTGGGTTCCGTAGAATTTACATCAGGCAAATTTCGTTGCTAGGACATCAATGTTAGTTTAATGTAATGCTCCACAAGCCACTGTAGCAGGGTTTTTTCTCCGAGACAGAGAAAATTATATTGCTGGAAAATGATATTGCTGTTGGGAAGACATATCAAGGGATGCAGGTGGTTCGCAGCTGCCAACATGTCTTCGATTACTACCACACGTCCCTTGCAAGTGCAGGGGAATGTCTCCCACAGCATAAGACTGCTCCCACCAGCCTGTCTCTGTGGCACAGTGCACATTTTGAGCTGCCGTTCACCTTGATGGTGACATTTGTGGAGACGACCTGCGACCTAGTGTAGCAAAAATGTGATTCACCCAAAGAGCCAACACATTTCCATTGATTGCCAGTGGTGTCCCAATGGTCCCATACCCACTGTAATCATAATTGACAATGTCTTTGGGTCAGTATGTGAGCACATTGCGGTGGTCCTCTACGGAGCTCCCATGTTCAGTTATGTACGATAAATGCAGTCTGAAACATTTGTGATGCACCAACATTGTGCTCTTTTGGCACACCAATATTGTGTTCTTTTGGCAGAGGTGCCATCTATCCTACTTTACAGAGGGGACAAGCTGCCAAACCCCACAGTCACGGACATCCAACCATTTAGTGTCTAGTGGTATTTTCACTGTCGTATATCTCTCGGTAGATGTTCATGACTTCAATATTAATTTTGTATGTGATGGTGCAAGAAAAAGGGTGTTTGTAGATCTAAATTCATATGATCTGATGCAGACTGTGTTTTCTCCTACTATGGTGCAGGGGAACAGTAGCACAACCATGGACAATATTTTTATTCATTCTTCATCACTAGATGGGCATTCTGTTAGTAAAAGAGTGAATGGCCTTTCAGACCATAAAGCACAAATTTTAACACTAAAAGGCTTTTTTGTACTCAAACCAATGTCACATTTATTTACAAACTATGTAGGAAAGTTAATCCAACAGCAGTACAGTGTTTTTTAAACCTTGTTGGGAACAAGAGTGGCAGGATGTTTATAGTGCCGATAACATGATGATAAATACAATGCTTTCCTCGACACATTTCTCATGCTCTTTGAGAGTCGCTTTCCATTAGAACATTCTAAATAGGGTACTAGCAGTAATAAGCAGCCTGGGTGGCTGACTAGTGGGATAAGGATATCTTGTAGAACAAAGTGGGAATTATATCAAAATGTTAAAAGCAGTCACAATAAAGCCACAGTAGCCCATTACAAACAGTATTGTAAGGTGCTTAAAATGTTATTAGCAAGACAAAAAGTATGTGGTATGCAAATAGAATAGCTAATTCACAGGATAAAAATAAAACCATATGGTCAGTTGTGAAAGAAGATTCTAGTCAGCAGCGCAAGGTTGATGATATAAAGTCAGTTTGTAGTAAAAATATTTCTGTTACTGATAAATCAGATATATGTACAGTATTTAACAATAATTTTCTGAGCATTGCTGGTGAATTAAATAAAAATTTCGTTTCTACAGGAAATCATATAAATTTCTTAGCAAATGCCTTTCCGAGATTGACATCTGAAATACTCCTCTGTGATACAGAAAAGAGGGAGATTGAGTCAATAATTAAATCACTGAAGACTAAGGACTCTCATGGTTATGATGGAGTGTCTAGCAGAATATTAAAGTACTGTGCTGCACGTGGTAGTCCTGTATTTAGCCATATTTGTAATTTTTCCTTTAGGAATGGTCAAGTTTCCTGAGCAAATAAAGTACTCACAAGGGATCCTCCCCATCGCACCCCCCTCAGATTTAGTTATAAGTTGGCCTTGAAAAACTGAACACAGATCAATCGGGAAAACAGGAAGTTGTGTGGAACTATGAAAAAAATAAGCAAAATATACAAACTGAGTAGTCCATGCACAAGATAGGCAACATCAAGGATAGTGTGAGCTCAAGAGCGCCGTGGTCCCGTGGTTAGCGTGAGCAGCTGCAGAACGAGAGGTCCTTGGTTCAAGTCTTCCCTCGAGTGAAAAGTTTAATTTTTTTTTTTTTTTTTTTTTTTTTTTTTTTTTTTTCGGACAATTATCGAAGTTCAGGCACTTACACAAAATCAACTTCGCTCTCCAAAATTCCAGGACATGTTCAGATTTGTTTGGACATATGCAGGATTTGACGGTCTGCACACGGAAAAATTTGAAAATGTTAAAAACATATGTTTTGACAGAGCACAGGGAAAACTGCGACTGTGAAACTGTTTGAATTCATTTGTTGCAGTTTATGTGACAGTCTTTTGTTTTCATCACTTTCTTTTTACCCATTCGCCAGGTGTAAAAGTTAGATGGGTCCACAACATATTCCTGTCATTTGACGCACATGCCATCACCAGTGTCATATAGAATATATCTGACGTGTTTTCCTGTAGAGGAATCGGTTGACCTATGACCTTGCGATCAAGTGCTTTCGGTTCCCATTGGAGAGACACATTCTTTCATCTACTAATCGCATGGTTTTGTGGTGCAGTCGCGAAACACAGACACTAAACTTATTACGGTGAACAGAAATGCCAATGAATAAACGGACAGATCATAACTTTTTGAAAATAAAGAAAGTAAACTTTTCACTTGAGGGAAGACTTGAACCAAGAACCTCAAGTTCCGCAGCTGCTCACGCTAACCACAGGACCATGGTGCTACTGAGTTAACACTATCCTTGATGTTACCTATCTTGTGCATGAACTACTCAATTTGTATATTATGCTCTTTTTTTTTCATAGTCCCACACAACTTCTTCCTGTTTTCTCAATTGATCTGTGTTCAAGGCCTATCCACTGTGCCAACTTATAACTAAATCTGAGGGGGGTGTGATGGGGAGGTTCCCTTGTCAGTAGTAAACCCGCTTTATAAAAAGGGGGAAAGGGATATTGTAGATAATTTTAGACCTATTTCTATGCCATCAGTATTTGCAAAAGTTATCGAAAAGGCTGTGTATGTAAGTTTAATTGATCATTTTATATCACACGATTTGCTATCAAATGTATAGTTCGGCTTTAGAAGTCGTTTGACAACTGAAAATGCTGTATTCTCTTTTCTTTGTGAGGTACTGGATGGGCTAAACAAAAGGTTTTGGGCGCTAGGCATATTTTTTGATTTAACTGATCCATTTGATTGTGTTGATCACAAAATATTTCTCCAGAAGTTGGACCATTGCGGAATACGGGGAGTAACTCACAACTGGTTCACCTCTTATTTTAGCAACAGGCAGCAAAAGGTCATTATTCACAATGTTTATAACAGCTGTGATGTGGGGTCTGAGTGGGGTACTGCCAAGTGTGGGGTGCCCCAGGGATCAGTGTTGGGGCCACTCCCGTTCCTTATTTATATAAATGATATGCCCTCTAGTATTACGGGTGACTCTAAAATATTTGTTTGCTGATGACACTAGTTTGGTAGTAAACGACGATGTGTGCAACATTGGCTCAGTTTCAAATTTTGCATTATATGACCTAAGTTCATGGCTTTTATAAAATAAACTAACGCTAAATCACAGTAAGACTCAGTTTTTATAGTTTCTAACACACAATTCAACAAAAGCTGACATTTTAATTTCAAAGAACAGGCATATGATTAGTGAAACTGAACAGTTCAAATTCCTAGGGGTTCAGATAGGTTGTATGCTGTCATGGAAAGCCCACATTCAGGATCTTGTTCAAAGACTTAATTCTGCCATTTTTACTATTCAAATGGTATCAGAAGTGAGTGATCGTTAGACACAAAAATTAGTCTACTTTGCTTATGTTGTATGGTATTATATTTTGAGGTAACTCTTCCAATTCTCTAAGGATATTTTT